>NW_025927511.1:15000-40000 GCF_022837055.1 Prionailurus viverrinus
CAAAGTTTAGGAAACCCGTGGATCGCTAGCGACTCTGGGCCCGGTGAGGTCGGCCACCCGAGTCCCCGGGTTCGATGACGAGCGTTGACCCGCTGCCCCCCGGCGCCACCGCCCTGGCCCACGCCTGTCCTTTCTTCCCGTGATTTTTTTTTTTTTTTTCCTCCCACCTCCACTCCTGTCGCCGCTTCCCCCGATCGGATCGGCCCCGCCTTCGTTTGCGTTACTATCCTGGACACCCGTTTCTTTCGTTGTAGCACTGGTGGGGGCTGCGTGACGGCGAGACGACGACCATCCACAGACGGTATCTGGTGGCAGGAAGGAGGGTCTCGGTTAGGCGTCCGTTCGATCCACAGAGCCCTCTTGGTGCGCCCTCCGTTCCGTGTCCCCCTCCCCCCACCCCAGCCGGGAAACGCTACTGACCCAGGTGCCTGGGGACGAGGCCGTGCGCCGGCGAGGCAGGTGCTGCGTCCCGGCCGCTCTGCTGCGATCGGCCCGTAGTCGTCACACACGGACTCCCTCACTCCACCACCGTGGTGCCCGGACGCCCCCTGCCTGTTGGTCGCTTTTATACTACCCAAAGAGGTCGACGGGGTGGGCGGTGGGGCTTGAGGAAGCTGTCTGGGAGTACATGGATGGAAATAGGAACAGTTGTAGTTAGAAGGAATGGGAAGGGGGGGGTGTGCGGGGGCGGGCGGGAGGGGGGTGTTTTCACGCACGCACGGGAGGGGCGGAGGGGCGGAGGGGCGGAGGGGCGGAGGGGCAGAGAATAGGATCTCAAGATCATTTTGGAAATCTCAACCTGTGTTATTCTCCAAGCACCTTCAACAGAAGTATTTGGTGTAAAAGATGACCACAGAGGGACAACTCAAAACACCACCTCTGCGGCTGAGGGGCCCCCGGACAGACAGGGAGGGTCAGGACCGGAAGGACAGCTTCCCTCCTTCCTGGAACCCAGATGGGAAGGCAGAAGTGCTCCCCCACCCCGACTTAGAGTTGAGGCTCTGCCACACTCAGGCGGTGCTAGTCGCCCACTCTCTTGCTGTCCAGAAGGAATTCCTGTTCTCCTGTGGGGTCATGTAGTTCGGGGGAACTTCCCAAGCCGCTCAGCTCACAAGAACACCTACGCCCAGTGTCATGAACTCCCTCCCTCACACTCGCCATCCCCCTCTGAAGCCCAGAAGGGAAAGAAAAAGAAAACATCGACTGCCTGCCTGCCTGCCTGCCTGCCTGCCTGCCTGCCTGCCTGCCTGCATTTACTATTCTATGTGTTGCCTCACCTATTAACACTGGAAACACAACTCGCATGCCAAATATTCCCATCCTTGTAAAAGCGAACAGTTCAGGGCACCTGGGTGCCTCACTCGGTAAGGTGCCCGAGTCTTGCCTCAGGTCATGATCTCGGGGTTCTTGAATTTCAGCCCCCACATCTGGCTCTGTGGTGACACCTTGGAGCCTGCTTGGTGATCCATTCTCTCCCTCCCTACCCCCCTCTCTCCCACTCACTCACTCAACTGGAACGAATGCATACGTAATAAGTAAATAAATGTATATGTGTGTGTACACTTCAGCGGGCTCTTAGTCTACTACTCACAAAGCTATGGGACCATCACTGTTCATTCCAAACTATTTCCATCACCTCAAAGAGAAAGAAACCCCACGCCCCCCTCTTCCTCCCCCCCCCCCCAAGTACCTTCGACACTGACTCGAGGTTTCTCAACAGCCTTGCAAGCCCTGCAATGTTTCCAAACACTGGTGCTCCCCAACCCCCCCCCCCCCCCCCCCGTCAAAGAACTCCCCTAATTCAGGCACTTCCGGGTTGTTCCAACACCTGGAACGGCGGGGGGGGGGGGGGAGGGGAGACTGCTGTGTTGGGGGGGGGCGGCACGGGACACAGAAGCACTCTGAATCCCCTTCCCTTTGCCTCTCTTCCATCTGGGGTTTCCTGAGGTGTATCCTTTGACGCCATCACTCATCTATGAGAAATGAGAAAAAGAGGACCGAACGTGGCTAGATCGTTTTCGATAGCCTGATACGCATACCCACACGCACACCAAAAGAAACGAAAATTGCGATCCGCTGGAAGGTCAAACGACGGCAGAGTGGTGCAACTAATGACGCTACACTCACACGATACGAGAGAATGCGGCTGTTACAGATTATGTGGGCAGAGAGGTTTTCGTAGCACGGGAATCCGCTTGTGGTGTTCCGATACTTCATGACGAGCGGTGGGAAACCTTCTTAGAGCCGAAGACACCAAATCATCATTTCAAAGGCTACGGGTGGTGAAATCGCTCTGGCTTGCAACTTCTTAACCCCCTATGTGGTTCTCCATGATTGCATTTCAGCTTCCTCCCTTATCCGAGCCAACGACCCTACCTGGTTTTTAGGTATTTATTTGTTTTTAAAGAGGTTAAGTACGACATTGGGTCCTAAACGGAGGCAGAGCTTTGGCTACTGGTCTCCGAAACGATGATTGTCTCTATATTTGTATGGATCTGCCTAACTTTTGCCTCTCACGCCTTTCCTCTCGCTGCATAACATCTTAAGATGAAGGGAGCCCGCTCAGGTGGGACCGCCGCTTGTGGAAAAAGTCATCGGGGCAAAATAGTGAAAGCAGCGTCGATCAAGAATATGTTGCGGGTTACACACATATTCCCGTTTCATCCCCACCCCCTATCGATCAATCACTTACTCCCCTTTGATGCCATGTTTTGTTTATTCCTGTATTTATGGATGGGTTTTCAAAGATTTTATTGTAAGTAAGCGCTACATCCAGCGTGGGACTCGAACTCGCAACCCACGAGATACAGTTGCACGATCCACCACCTGTGCCCACCAGGTACGCTGATGCCACGTTTTCTTTCTTTGCCTCCCTGCCGGCTGGCCTGCCTCCCTCCCGGCCGGCCGGCCTGCCTGCCTGCCGGCCTGCCTGCCTGCCTCCTTCCCGGCCTGCCTGCCTGCCGGCCGGCCGGCCTGCCTGCCTCCCTCCCTCCCTTCCTCCCGGCCTCCCTCCCGGCCGGCCTGCCTCCCTCCCGGCCAGCCGGCCTGCCTGCCTCCCTCCCGGCCTGCCTGCCTGCCGGCCGGCCTGCCTGCCTGCCTCCCTGCCGGCCGGCCAGCCTGCCTGCCTCCCTGCCGGCCTGCCTGCCAGCCTGCCTGCCTCCCTGCCGGCCTGCCTGCCGGCCTCCTTCCCGGCCTGCCTGCCTGCCTGCCTCCCTCCCGGCCGGCCTCCCTGCCTGCCGGCCTGCCGGCCTGCCGGCCTGCCTCCCTGCCTGCCGGCTGGCCTGCCTCCCTGCCTCCCTCCCTGCCGGCCTGCCTGCCTGCCTGCCTCCTTCCCGGCCTGCCTGCCTGCCTGCCGGCCTGCCTGCCGGCCTGCCTGCCTCCCTCCCGGCCTGCCTGCCTGCCTGCCTGCCTGCCGGCCTGCCTGCCTGCCGGCCCTCCGGCCGGCCGGCCTGCCTGCCTCCCTGCCGGCCTGCCTGCCTCCCGGCCGGCCTGCCTGCCTGCCTGCCTGCCGGCCGGCCGGCCTGCCTGCCTCCCTGCCGGCCTGCCTGCCTCCCTGCCTGCCTCCCGGCCTGCCTGCCTGCCTCCCTGCCTCCCTGCCTCCCTGCCGGCCTGCCTGCCTCCTTCCCGGCCTGCCTGCCTGCCTGCCTGCCTGCCTGCCTGCCTGCCTGCCTCCCTCCCTCCCTCCCTCCCTCCCTCCCTCCCTCCCGGCCTCCCTCCCGGCCGGCCTGCCTGCCTCCCTCCCGGCCTGCCTGCCTCCCTCCCGGCCTGCCTGCCTGCCTGCCGGCCTGCCTGCCTGCCGGCCCTCCGGCCGGCCGGCCTGCCTGCCTCCCGGCCGGCCTGCCTGCCTGCCTGCCGGCCGGCCGGCCTGCCTGCCTCCCTGCCGGCCTGCCTGCCTCCCGGCCTGCCTGCCTGCCTCCCTGCCTCCCTGCCTCCCTGCCTCCCTGCCGGCCTGCCTGCCTGCCTCCTTCCCGGCCTGCCGGCCGGCCGGCCTGCCTGCCTGCCTGCCTGCCTCCCTCCCTCCCTCCCTCCCGGCCTCCCTCCCGGCCGGCCTCCCTCCCTCCCGGCCTGCCTGCCTCCCTGCCGGCCTGCCTGCCTGCCTGCCTGCCGGCCTGCCTGCCTGCCGGCCCTCCGGCCGGCCGGCCTGCCTGCCTCCCTGCCGGCCTGCCTGCCTCCCGGCCGGCCTGCCTGCCTGCCTGCCGGCCGGCCGGCCTGCCTGCCTGCCTGCCTGCCTGCCTCCCTCCCTCCCTCCCTCCCGGCCTCCCTCCCGGCCGGCCTCCCTCCCTCCCGGCCTGCCTGCCTCCCTGCCGGCCTGCCTGCCTGCCTGCCGGCCGGCCGGCCTGCCTGCCTCCCTGCCGGCCTGCCTGCCTCCCGGCCTGCCTGCCTGCCTCCCTGCCTCCCTGCCGGCCTGCCTGCCTGCCTCCTTCCCGGCCTGCCGGCCGGCCGGCCTGCCTGCCTGCCTGCCTGCCTGCCTGCCTGCCTGCCTGCCTGCCTGCCGGCCTGCCTGCCTCCCTGCCGGCCGGCCTGCCTGCCTCCCTGCCGGCCTCCCTCCCGGCCGGCCTGCCTCCCTCCCGGCCTGCCTGCCGGCCTGCCTGCCGGCCTGCCTGCCTCCCTGCCTGCCTGCCTGCCTGCCTGCCTGCCTCCCTGCCTGCCGGCCGGCCGGCCGGCCGGCTTCCCTCCCGGCCTGCTTGCCTGCCTGCCTGCCTGCCTGCCTGCCTGCCGGCCTGCCTGCCTCCCTGCCTGCCTGCCTGCCTGCCTGCCGGCCTGCCTGCCTCCCTGCCGGCCGGCCTGCCTGCCTGCCTCCCTGCCGGCCTCCCTCCCGGCCGGCCTGCCTCCCTCCCGGCCTGCCTGCCGGCCAGCCGGCCTGCCTGCCTGCCTCCCTCCCGGCCGGCCTGCCTGCCTGCCTGCCTGCCTGCCTGCCTGCCGGCCGGCCGGCCGGCCTGCCTGCCTGCCTGCCTGCCGGCCGGCCTCCCTTCCTCCCGGCCTCCCTCCCGGCCGGCCTGCCTCCCTCCCGGCCGGCCGGCCTGCCTGCCTGCCGGCCTGCCTGCCTCCCTCCCGGCCTGCCTGCCGGCCTGCCTGCCGGCCTGCCTGCCTCCCTGCCTGCCTGCCTGCCTGCCTGCCTGCCTGCCGGCCGGCCGGCCTGCCTGCCTGCCTCCCTCCCGGCCTCCCTCCCGGCCGGCCTGCCTCCCTCCCGGCCTGCCTGCCTGCCTGCCTCCCTCCCGGCCTCCCTCCCGGCCGGCCTGCCTGCCTGCCGGCCGGCCTGCCTGCCTGCCTCCTTCCCGGCCTGCCTGCCTGCCTGCCGGCCTGCCTGCCTCCCTCCCTCCCTTCCTCCCGGCCTCCCTCCCGGCCGGCCTGCCTCCCTCCCGGCCGGCCGGCCTGCCTGCCTCCCTGCCGGCCGGCCGGCCAGCCTGCCTGCCTGCCTGCCTCCCTGCCGGCCGGCCTGCCTGCCTCCCTCCCTCCCTCCCTCCCTCCCTCCCTGCCTCTATGTCCAACTAAAACATGAAGTCTGTGATGTGGGAGCTGTAGCCATCTGGTTCTTCCTATATCCCGATCACAGACCAAAGAACGATCTTTGCCATAGATTAGTGTTTTCAATAAATCATCTGTTCGATGGCTATCGATAAAGGACATTGTCAACTTTTAACGGCTGTGGACCCTGCTCCTGGGCACCCAGGGAAGCTAGGCTTTAACATTTACCAAGCTCCAAATGACCCTGTCAACCCCCAAAGTGTGTGCTCTGTTTCTGCCCTGAGCACACGTTGCATGTCCGCTTCATTTAAATAAACAACAACAAAAATGGATCAAAGGGGTGACTTGGCTGGCTGGCTCCCTCAGCTAGGTCAGGGGAGCGGGTGACTCTTCATTGCTGGGCTGTGAGTTCGGGCCTTATGTTGGGTGTGAAGAGGACATAAAAACAAAACCAATCGATCAGTCAGTCAGTCAGCTGAGAATTAAAAAGGAGCCTTCCAAACATACAGATGAGAAAATGGAAGAAAACCTCCCTGGATCCCCAAAGATTAAAGTCACACAGCTTTGCACATACTGAAAACAGAAAATAAACCCTGCAAAATTTTTCTGCCGTGTCTTTCGTCATTATACCTCGTAACAACAACAACAACAACAACAACAACAACAACGACAACTCCTCCTCCTCCTCCTCCTCCTCCTCCTCCTCCTCTTCCTCTTCCTCCTTCATCCATTCTATTTAAGAATTCCCAACACTGACAACTCTTATAAAGACCATCCAAGCACGGGACACAGAACTGCATTAGACCACATTCTTATGGCTACCAGACAGACATTAGAACTTCCACCCTTCGTGGTGACACCCCGAGCTCACTGATGAACTCTGCTTCCGAGTACTCTCGTGAAGCACACCACAAGCTCAGTCCGTGTTCACGGGACCACACTTAACAGATCGGGAACAGAACAGAACACACACCATACGGCGTTCACAGCAGCTGACGGAAGGCCAGGAGAAATACAAGTACCTCACACATCCAACTAATGGGGTTCTCTGAGAACAAAACTCTCTTTACGTCTTCCAACGTCTTCCAACGGGTGTGGATGTCCTTTGGATGCAGAAAACATTCGCACGTCATTTGCTATCGTTGCTCTCGGCACGCTCTTGCACCGAGGCCAAGGGACTGAGAGATGCATCTCGCCAGGTTAAAAAAAAATCTATCCATCGTGTGCCACCGCCACTGAGTGTCTGCACGCACTCTCTCCTTTTCTCACTCACACTAGCCTTTCGTACTTTGGCACCACTGTCGGTCGAACACGAGGATCAGAAAACACAAGGTTTCAGAAGTTCAAACAGCCTTCTGGTTCCATAGCACACCCTTGCATTCATAGCATGGATACGACTCCGTGAAATAAAGAGTAGTGGATATAAATGGGACACCCAAGGTCAAAGTCACAGCCTGTATGGTGTGAAGACGAATTCAAGAGTGAGAAAGCACGTAGACGGAAATATTCCTTCCTATGGCAGAATATTTACAGCACTGCTTTCAATGAAGTGCTTCTCCCGTAAACATTTGAAAGGAGATGAACGGCACAGATTCAATGAAGGCTTCATACTGTACTTCTGCATAGGAAGGGAGACAAGTGTCACAAACTACAAACGAAAGCAAAAAGACCAAACGCTGTGACACCATGATCTCCAAAAAGGAGGTTTTCCTGGGGGTGGGGAATTAATGTGGTGGGGTTCCAATTAACACAAGGAAAAAAGAATGTACTTATAATGAATGGGTTCCATAGTGAACACGCACAAAGAATTCACTTGACGAGTCCAGGGATACAATATTACAGGAGAAATCCTTTGATGTCCATTGTAGCCTGTGTGTGTGTGTGTGTGTGTGTGTGTGTGTGTGTGTGTGTGTGAGAGAGAGAGAGAGAGAGAGAGAGAGAGAGAGAACGAGAACCAATCAGGCAGTTGGTTCGCTTTCAAACACCTGATATTTCGACCCTTGATGTAACAAAACTTCTAAAATTCCTTTAGCTTTGCCTCTCTTTCTAAAGACAAATGTCAAAAACAGTGGTGAATATACTCCACGCTGAACGTACTGATTCTGAAAACTCTCAGTACGGATGGGTTTTATAATACACTTAACCATGTGTGGGGTGCTTGGTTGGCTCCGTCAGTTAAGTGTGTGACTGCGGCTCAGGTCATGATCTTACGGTTTGTGGGTTCGAGCCCTGCACCGGGCTCTGTGCGGACAGCCTGGAGCCTGCTTCGGATTCTGTGTCTCCCTCTCTCTCTCTCTGCTCCTTCCCCTTCCCACTCTGTCTCTCAAAAATAAATAAATGTTTAAAAAAGAAAGAAAGGAAAGAAAGAAAGAAAGAGAGAGAGAGAGAGAGAGAGAGAGAGAGAGAGAGAGAAGAGAAGAGAAGAGAAGAGAAGAGAAGAAAAAAAGAAATACACTTACCATGTGTTTAGAAAAATTTGAATTCCTACCAGTCTATACCTACCCCACTGTCTAAATTCCCCAGCTGGAAGATTTAGAATCTGTGCTTGAGCCAAAGCCTCCAGGAAAACCGCTGCCTGACTCTGCATTTGATGCGGGTCCCCAACCGATGGCCGCACCTGATTTAGAACCACTATCGGAGTTCTTTCCAGAACCAGGGACCCGAGGAGGTTCCTCGACACATGGCACATCGAAGTACCCTACGACCCAGCACTTTCACGACTAAGTACTTAGCCAAAGGATACAGGTCTGCTGTTTCCAAGGGGCACACGCACCTCAGTGTGCATAGCAGCACTATCAACGGTAGGCAAAGTATGGAAAGGGGCCAAATGTCCATCGACGGATGAATGGATACAGAAGAGGCGGTATCCATCTAACAACAGAGCAGTGCGCGGCCACCAGAGGGAATGAAGTCTTGCCATTTGCAAGTACCTGGATGGAACTGGAGGGTGTCATGCAAAGTGACATTTGTCCCTCAGAGAAACACATGTATCACAGGACCTCACCCGTGTGAGGACCTTCACTTCCCAAACAGAGGAACTCGGGAAGGGAAGGGAAGAAGGGAAGAAAAAATAACATACAAACAGGAAGGGGGACAAAAACGTAAGAGGCTCTTCCCTAAGGGGAACAAACAGAGGGTTCCTGGAGGGGGTTGTGCCGGGGCGGGGGCTGAAAGGGTGAGGGGTATGAAGGACTCTCCTCCTCAAACCACTGTTGCCCTATAGGCTAACTACCTTGGGGGTACATTGAAAAAATAAATTCAATAATAATATCAGAGAGGGCGAGGGCGAGGGCGAGGGCGAGGGCTACCTGATCATCTGCCAACGTCACAAAGGGAAAGTCCGGGAACCGTTTGGGAATGAAGCTGTCTACCGCTTCTCAGTCCTGGCAAAAGAACAGCTGCAGCTTATAGGCAGTCACGTCCCTCTGTAAGGCACCCGACAAACGCCTTCCTGCTTCTCAAAAGCTCATCTGGGCTTCGATGAGATTCAGGAAGTTTGCAGTCACCCCATCGTTCCTCGATCGCATGACTTTCACCTCGGTTTCCTATTACGTAAAACGAACACAGCCAAAGCCCTTTGAAGGACTAGTGTGAATATCTTTCCTGTCCTGAACCAGAAGAACCTCTCCAAAGCTACCAAAATATTCTTTCAGATCCTGTTCGGTTGTTTTCCACGGGAGACCCAACACTCTTAAATCGGACGTTTTCTGGATGGCTCTCTTCACTTTCACTGCTGAAGAAGCAGGCATCTGTCTCGTCCCTTTTTCTGTGGCTATCTTTGGGATAAGTTGACGACTGTCCGCTACCGGATTTCCCCAGCCAGCATCAGGGATGTGCAGGATGTGTTTGACCAGCCGGACACCTCTCATACACTGAGACGCTGGATTCCGGTAGTGCAGTCCACGTGCTGCCGACAAACTGGGCTGTCACTGTGGACAGCAGCACTGTCCCGTCGTCTTCCGATGGCATTTCAATGGGCTCGTCATTCTCATCTTTGGTCACCCGAGTACATTCAGACACCTGCTCTTATTTCTCTGCTAGGGTTCCGCTGCTAGGAAGCCTGACAGGGAACCCGAAGCGGCGAGGGATCCAGGAGCAGCCCAGCTACTGCTTCGCTCCCGCGAAATGGCCGCCTTGTAACTCTTTACGGAAGAGGAAAAAACACCACCGTGACCGCCACCATTTAATAACCTTGCTCTAAGTGTGGAGAAAGCAACCACCCATCCCCAAAAGGAAACTTGGGCAGGCTACACGTACAGGACATATGGAGCCTATACTTGCAAGTGCTTACTTACGTGGGAACATGGAAGGGTCGCCTGAGTCCCTGATGGCCCAGATGGGGTTCTTTGGAGGTGTCTGAATGAGTTTTCTTGTGTGCTCCCTTAGAGAAAGCTGGCCGTGAGACGACGCGGCCAGAAACTAGGAAGCCCTTTGGTTCCATCAGCGAAGCCCCGACTTTTGGGGAGGAACGGACGCTCACGGAGATATCCCGGGCCACATTTGGTTTGTGGGTTGCTGCAGCTTTTTTTTTTTTTTTTTTTTTTTTTTGGCTTCTTTGCGCCAAATTGGCTGTGTTCTCATTGGAAATGGAAAACACCTGCGCGATGGGATCCATCCGCGGTAATGCTCTCGTGCGATTGGATTTGTTTTTACAAAAGGGGGAGATTTGACCATTGGGTCTTTCGTGTCCTCTCCACAAATAGGAGTGAAACAAAGGCTGATGTTGGTTTGCATCTTGTTTGTGGATCTATGGCCACAGGTGTTATCCATGTGAGATGTTTTCTCTACCTCTGGATGCTATTGCTAACACCAATTTGTAAACGAGCTCCGTTAATGTGTTTCAAGGCAAGCTCTTGTAAACATTGGGCATTCTAACACTCGCGAGGATCAGAACAAACCCAAATGTGTTTCACATTCACGTGAACGGGGTGTGTGTGTGTGTGTGTGTGTGTGTGTGTGTGTGTGTGTGTGAAATTCTCTACATTCAGAGTTTTACTCCATAAGAAAGTTGCCTCACGGGAAGGGACACAATTGATGGCCCAGAGAGAGGAGAGATACAAATTGAACACACCTGCCCTCCCCGCTACACCCACACCCACACCCACACCCACAGACCCTTTCCCAATAGTCAGAAGAATGAGGAAGAGGAGGAAGGCAGACAGATGCCAGTGATCCTAAACCCACCCCTCCTCCTCCCCGAGCACAAGCGCCAAGATGGGTGCCCACCCCACGGCCTGCTCCTCCTTCACCTCTTCCACAGGGGGCTGAAAAGCAACTAGAGACAAAGCCACTTTTGCAGGAGGGGAAGACAGGAGACAGAGATGGAAGAAGAAGTAGGAGGTGGACGCGGACGCGGAGTTGGAGGCGCAAAAGAAAAAGATGAAAGACACACAAAAAGGTGAGTCCAAAACTTTAAATCTGCCTGGGGCCTGGCCGGCGGCTCCCTGGCCGCCTCCCCCTCCCCCTGTTTCTGCATCAGTTGGTGTGGCTCCAGTGATCTCCTAGGCCATCCCCGCTGGTGGGGCCTCCCGTGTGAGCCTGATGGTGGGGAAACAGATCGTTTGACTTTTTAGCGGACACGGGTGTGACGTCTTGGGTACTCAAGGCCATGGAAGGTTGATTGCTTACTTAAAATGGACATATTTTCGGAGCCGTCGATATCAAATACAATGCCGACAGTTAGGTTTTATTCTTGGTGGTGGTGGTTGTAAAATGGCTTGAATTTGGTGCTCTCTGCATGACAAGGCTTTGGGGTGGGCAGCTCCGGTCATGGCCTTGCTTCCGTCCCAATACTGACCCTGTAACTGTGGTCCTCAAAATATACATCTCTGTGACCTTTACAAACAACATAACCCGTTTTCTCCCTCGTTTTACAACAGGTATCAAAAACAAAATCAAAAAAACTTTACAGACACTTACGCCCTTCCTTGTTCCACTCAGACACGCACTCTAGGGTTCAGGCCCGGGGCAGGGGCCTAATCAGCTTTCATGTGACTTCAATTTATGACTTCACGGGTACCCGTTGCAGTTTGTCAGCAAAAAGTACTTCAAACGATGGTGATGGTCGATTTTGTCTCTCGCATACAGTGTTCGTGGGTGAATGTTGACAGGAGATAGGTTAAATACACAAAAATGTTTACTCGTAAACCTTTAAATTTTTTCCTTGTACCATTTATTTTTGAGAGAGAGAGAGAGAGAGAGAGAGAGAGAGAATGACTGAGAATGAATGTCAGCGAGGGAGGGGCAGAGACAGCGGGAGACACGGAATCCGAAGCAGGCTCCAGGCTCTGAGAGGTCAGCACAGAGCCCCACGCGGAGCTCGAACTCACGAGCTGTGAGATTGTGACCTGAGCCGAAGTCGGACGCTTAACCGACTGAGCCGCCCAGGAGTCCCTATTTGTAAACTTTTAAAATGGCTTCCCCAATCTTTCGTGACCTGCAACTTCAAAGCTTTGCTAAGTGAAGCGGTAAATTAGGTTCAATTCTTCGGACATCTGAGTCTTTTCCACAGAAGATAAAATACTAAATTGTGAATTACTAAACCTACGGCGTTTTCTTTTGTGTTTTTCTTTTGTTTTTTGTTTTGCTGTGTGTGTGTGTGTGTGTGTGTGTGTGTGTGTGTGTGTGGTCTTTGGCTTTATTCAGAAAAACTTAACAGTAAAGATACTTGGGTCTGTTAGTAAACAGGTTTCATCGTTTGTCGTTGTTGTTTTTTTTCCTTGAAGATTTGTTTTCCAGCCTATTTCTTTATTTTTAGGGGAGGGAGGGAGGGAGAGAGAGAGAGAGAGAGAGAGAAAGAGAGAGAGAGAGAGAGAGAGAGAGAGAGACACACACACACACACACACACACACACACACACACACTCAGAATGAGTCAGTGGGAGGGGCAGAGGATCCGAAGCGGGCTCTGCGCTGACAGCACAGACAGCCCAACGCATGGCTCAAACTCACGAACCGAACCGTGGGATCATGAGCTGAGCCGAAGTTGGATGCTTAACTGACAAAGCCACCCAGGCGCCCGTTTCATGACTTGTTAAAAATTGTACAGAAAAAGAAAAAAGAAACAAAACCGAACACCACAACGTATTTCTGAAAATGATGAGATACATTCGTACATTTGGCAGTGTAAAGAATTCTGGTGTGTGGGGGGCCTGGGTGGCTCAGTGGGTTAAGCGTCTGATTTCAGCTACGGTCATGGTTCATGGATTTGAGCCCTGAGCTGGGTTCTGCACTGACAGTGCAGAGCTCCCCTTTCCCCCCACCTCTCAAAATAAAGGAATTAACCTAAGAGGAAAAAAAGAACTCCATAAAAAAAAAAAATTAAAAAGAAGGCAGGCAGGCAGGTGGAAAAGAAGAGAGAAAAAACACAAAAGACTATATGGTCAATCGCTATTCTTGGTGTGTTTATGTCAATACTGAAGCCATGTCTGTTAACACTGGACTTATTTTACAAACAAATTAGTTTTCATTGGGCTATCTTTGACAGGAATGGAGGGGTCTCGATAGAAAAAGATTATATTTCAATAGCTCTTTGGTGGATGTTAAATTCTAGTTCTGGTTAATTAATTTTCTTTGACTGTTTGTTGTTTGCCTTTAAAACTGGGCTGGATCCTGAATCCTGGTTTCCTCCAATATCTGACTATGACTCTTCACACTCAGGCTTCCAATCCTCTCCCATCCTCTTATCTTACCATCCTGAAGAACTCAAATGGCCCTTTTCCCTGAAGCCCTGCAAAGGAAAGCTGAACAACTGGAGATAAACTTCAGAGAAATTGCCACAGTTGTAGACAATCTGTGTGCCTGTTGCTCTACGGGCCATTCAGAACGAGACATTTGCTGCTGTTGTGTTTTTGTTGTTTTTAAAGTAGGCTTCACCACGCCCAGTGTGGAGCCCAACTGGAGCCTTGAGCTCACGACCCTGGGATTGAGACCTGAGTGAAGAGCCAGACTTGAATACTGAACCTGAACCCACTGAGCCACTCAGGATCCCCCAAAATGAGACATTTGAACTACATGCCAGAAAAATCGGTCAGATTGCCCCCTGCCTGCTCACACTCCAGCTGAGGATGCTTCGAGCCTGGCATCTAGACACCTTCTCACTGACCACACTTGGGACTTAGACACTGGGTTTATAAGTTGTTCTAACCATTAACCCGTGGTTTTCTTTTCTTTCTGTAGAAATACCTCTTATTAGTTACCTGATTGCTGAACGAGGCAGAGTCAAAGCTAGTTCACGAACACTTGCTGCACCTGTATTAGCTCCTCTTTAGAAATAAGAACCCACATTTTCTTTGTATTTTTATAAGTTTCTTAATATTTACTTTTGAGAGGGGGTGGGGGGAGGGAGACCCATAATCTGTAGCTGGCTCCAGGCTCTGAGCTGTCCGCACAGAGTCTGATGCGGGGCTCGAAATCACGAATGGCGAGATCCTGACCGGAGCCAGAGTCCGATGCGTAACCCACGGAGCCACCCAGGTGCCCCAGCAATAAAAGCCCACATAAACAGGGGCACCTGGATGGCTCAGTCGGTAGAGCGCGTAGCTCTCGATCTTGGGGTTGTAAGTTCGAGCCCAACGTTGGGTGTAAAGGTTACTTAATAAGATTAAAAAAAACATAAAAGTAAAATCAGACAGCAATTCACTTGGGTACAGTAAGAGGCCCTTGACCACCACAACCTTCCCCTTCGCGCCCCCCGCCCCCCCAAGGTGGTTATAACATTGGGTTTGACTATACTGTTACTATTTCTTAGAATACACTTGGGGAGAAAACTCAGGATATGATGCAGTACCAAACTATGCAGAAAAATATCCAAGATCTCAGATAGGAACTATCTCTGATACCCACCCCCACCCCCACCCCCACCCCCACCCCCAATTAGCACAAGGGAGCAAAAGTTGTGCCCTGCACCCTGTCAAATCCTTCCCTTCCAAAGCCCCTGCCACACCCTAATTCGGCTTGAAATAGTTTCAGAAGGTGGCCCCCCACCCCTGTTCCATAAAAGTGGAACGAGGGATTGACAATGGAAACTTATAAAGGGGAAGAAAACTTTACACCTCTGACTCCATGTTGCTTCGATTCCCTTCACAACCTCTGTGTAGCCCTGCACCTCGGCCTGTGACAGGTGAGATTTACAGAAACTGTTCTCACCGGGGGAGATAAACGGATAGCCCGAGCCCGAGCCATCACCCATCATCGTCCCCATTCCTTACCATTGGGAAATGATCCAAACTCCAGAGGCTGGGGGTGAGTGTGGGGGGCGGGGAGTGGGGAGTGGGCAATTGAAACTGTGCCACGGAGGGTTAAGGAGGCTGACGCTCGCTCTCTCTCGCAGACAACCTAAATCTTGTTCTTCAGAGAACTATTTGCCCCTAATCAGCTATTGTGTCTTTTCAGGTCCCACAGACAAACTCTAGCTGTCTCTGAAGAGGCCTGGACTCAAGGTCCACCGATATGCTTGCAGCCTATAAGCCAGCACAGCCCTGAGAGAAAGAGCCTAAG
This sequence comes from Prionailurus viverrinus, assembly GCF_022837055.1. Classification (NCBI taxonomy): domain Eukaryota; kingdom Metazoa; phylum Chordata; class Mammalia; order Carnivora; family Felidae; genus Prionailurus; species Prionailurus viverrinus. The sequence goes on from NW_025927511.1 coordinate 29,965, forward strand.
TCGCCATCCAGGTTATACCAGCTCTCGGGGCATACCCACAGCCCCTTCTCCGTGTCCTAAGGTAACCTGCTGACATCAGGGACTAAATGTTGCCTCGTTCTCATGTGAAGTCTCCGCCCCTAAGTAAACCTGGGGATATGCATGACAGGTATGTTTCCTCAATGTGGGTGCTCCATCTTTCCTCATCAATAATCACAGATGTGCCTTCCCTTGTATCAACAGGTATGTAAAGGATTCTTGGGATGTCATTCTTTTGTCAATTCAAGTCTATTCCAATGTTGCACTGGCTCCTTCAAATTGTCCTTGTTGAAAGTGTGTTGCTGTCCCTGTCTCTCTGTTAAAAATGCTTTGCCAAATACAAAGGCAGACCATCTGAGCCAAGCACATGAACTATGTCTGCTGGTCAATGGAACTTACAGAGAACATACGTCACTTTTGAGTTTCCCACCATTTATGTTACAATACGTTCGCCCCAACGAGGAACCCTAGGTGGTTCAAAGACACATATGTGTGCTTACACACACACACACACACACACACACACACACACACTCACTCACTCTCATACCCAGCAAGGAGGGACACACCCAGGGCCTACAAGACAGTCACCTGGCACTGAGGGACATAAAAACATCAAGTTGATCATCCGTGATTTCTGAGGAAAGATTATCGACCAAGACGGGGAAATGATAAAGGAAATCCTAAACTTTTAATGTTGGTGGTCTCCCAGGGAAGCTATATATGTAATATTTACCGAGGTCAAAGGGACTCTAGAAAACCTCAAAGCATGAGCTCTTTTTCTGTCCTGAGCACAGATTGTATGTCTGGTTTGTTTAAAAAAAAAAAAATTTTTTTTTTAAACATAACTAACTAAAAAAGGGGGCTTCCAAAGGGGGCTTATAAAGAGGAGGGAAACAAAAGAAAACAATACAAAAACCTTCCTGGTCGCCATAAGATTGAAGTCATACAGCCTTGCACATACTAAAAACAGAAGATAAAGTCCGTAACTTTCTGGAATGTGTTCTTTCTCCTCATGGTGATTCCTAACATCTGCGCCCCCCCCCCCCCGGCCCCGTGCCCTGTTTATCCTTTTTTTTTTTTTTTTTTTGGTAAGCTGTATGTATGCCCAATGTGAGGTCTTCCCCAGATGACTGACTTGTTTGTGAAGATTGCATATCCCCGTCAGCCCTCCTAACTTGGGCTCCAATGAAACTCTTTTCCTTCCTCTTTAAAATTGTTTTTAAAAAGGCTCATTCATTTTGCATCGACATAGGGTAAATGCTATAAAAGGTAAACAAGACATAGTGAGGGGACAAACTGGGAAAGGTGGACAGCGTTTAAAAGATGCTTTTAAATGCTACACTTCTTCCTGCCTTTCCTTCACAGGTAGGACAGCACCTACACGTACTGTCGTTGGCAATGGTCATCGGCCTAGAGAGGAAGAAACCATTCCATAGTTTTCCACACGGCGGATGAGAAGGCCCTCTCGGACCAAATCCAGGAACTCCCTTACTGTGAGCCAAGGACCGGTGTTTTGTCGTTTTCCTTTCAGTTGTGGTTAGAAGTAGAAGTAGACATCACCTACAATTGAGATTTTTCACCATATATAAGCGTAGAGCTCAGTGGTATTAGGTGCAACATTCACGTCCTCCTCGTTGCGTTCTCTCTTTCCATTCCATTTGTTGTAGTGTTTTAAGATTTATGTTTTTATTTTTTTAATTTTTTTTTAATATATGAAATTTATTGTCCAATTGGTTTCCATACAACACCCAGTGCTCATCCCAAAAGGTGCCCTCCTCAATACCCATCACCCACCCTCCCCTCCCTCCCACCCCCCATCAACCCTCAGTTTGTTCTGTTTTTAACAGCCTCTCTTATGTTTTGGCTCTCTCCCACTCTAACCTCTTTTTTTTTTTTTTTTTTTCTTTCCTTCCCTTCCCCCATGGGTTTCTGTTAAGTTTCTTAGGATCCACATAAGAGTGAAACCATATGGTATCTGTCTTTCTCTGTATGGCTTATTTCACTTAGCATCACACTCTCCAGTTCCATCCACGTTGCTACAAAAGGCCCTATTTCATTCTTTCTCATTGCCACGTAGTATTCCATTGTGTCTATAAACCACAATTTCTTTATCCATTCATCAGTTGATGGACATTTAGGCTCTTTCCATCATTTGGCTATTGTTGAGAGTGCTGCTATAAACATTGGGGTACAAGTGCCCCTATGCATCAGCACTCCTGTACCCCCTGGATAAATTCCTAGCAGTGCTATTGCTGGGTCATAGGGTAGGTCTATTTTTAATTTTGTGAGGAACCTCCACACTGCTTTCCAGAGCGGCTGCACCAATTTGCATTCCCACCAACAGTGCAAGAGGGTTCCCGTTTCTCCACATCCTCTCCAGCATCTATAGTCTCCTGATTTGTTCATTTGGGCCACTCTGACTGGCGTGAGGTGATATCTGAGTGTGGTTTTGATTTATATTTCCCTGATGAGAAGCGACGTTGAACATCTTTTCATGTGCCTGTTGGCCATCCGGATGTCTTCTTTACAGAAGTGTCTTTTCATGTTTAAGATTTATGTTTTTAATGTTTACTTATTGGTTTAAGGGGGGGGGGTGGGAGGGAGGGAACCCCAAGCAGGCTCCGCACTGTCCGTGCGAGAACCCAACGCAGGGCTTGGTCTCACGAACCCTGAGATATGACGTGAGTCAAAATCAAGCGTGGGATGCTTCACCCACTGAGCCACCCAGGCACCCCACCCATTCCATTTGTTTTAAAGACACAAACGTTGCAAACGTGTTTTTTTTTTTTCCAACTTTTATTTATTTTTGAGATAGAGAAAGAGCATGAATGGGGGAGGGTCAGAGAGAGGGAGACACAGGTTCTGAAGCAGGCTCCAGGCTCTGAGCTGTCAGCACAGAGCCCGACGTGGGGCTTGAAACTCACGGACCGTGAGATCATGATCTGAGCCCAAGTCGGACACTTATCCGACCGAGCCCCCCAGGCGCCCCACAACCTTTTTTATTTTTTTTAAAGTTTGTCCATCCATGCCTTCATTCCTTCATTCATTTTTCACATTCTCTTCACTCGATGTGGGACTTGAAGTCACAACCCTGACAGAGGTCAAGAGTCCAAGAGTCGCATGCTCTTCTGAGTGAGCCAGCCAGGAGCCCCTTCCATTCCATGATTTGAAACAACCCCAGGATCCTGACTCAGACTCCCAAATTGACGGATGAGAGCCCCACCCACGCCCTCTAGGCCATCTGTGGGGCTGTTTCATGTGTGTCCATCTTCCTTCCTCCTTTTAGTGGCACGTCAAAGGTTGCGTGTGAAACAGCCAGTGACTGTGGAATGAAACTGTACTCCGTTTCCCTTTGGAAGCAGGTGGGAGAGGGAGGACAGGTCAATGGCTAATCAATAGAGTGTTAGTGTTGCTTTACAGGAGTGTGCCCGCTGGGACCATCACCCGGGGTCACAATTGTCCCCTGTCAGGCCTCCCTCACCCTCTATCCCTTATTGCTCCATGCCTGTGTTTGGCCTCTGAACCCTAAGACCCCACCATCACGTGTTTCATGCCACCCCCTAACTCTGACTCGGCAGGCCACGCCACGCCACACCATGCCGCTCGCTCGCTCGCTCGCCCGCCAACTCCTTACCCTTCCACGTACCTGCACCCCCACCCCTGGAAGGCATTATAGTAAGATATCATCCTCCACATCCATGATTCTCAAACGGTTTATTGAGGTTTCCTGGGTTAGGAAAAGGAGGGGACTCTCTTTCTTCCAGAGAAGGCAAGTTCTTCAGACATCATCTTCTCCCCTCCCCCCTTCTCTCCCCCCCCCCTTCTCTCTTCCCCCCCCCCCCCTTTCCTCCCTTTCCTCCCAGTAGTTCAGAAATTTCAGCCTAAGGGTTGGGGGAGTTGAAGAAAGCCATTCAATGGAGAGAAGCCCCAGGCTCAGACTTTAACAGAAAGCTTTCTGCATTTGAACGAAGGGGTTGAATGAGGCCGATTAGAATGAATCGCCCTGAACCTCCCTTCCACTGCCACTCCCATCCCCGCCCCCACCCCTGCCGCACCCCCACCCCCCACTCCCACCCCCCACGAGTCCTCCAGTGGTTTGGGGAACTGAAGGCTGCGGGTGGGCAGGGGGTGGGGGCGCGTGCATCCTAAGCGGCAAAGTAGGCCCCTGGTCCACAGGAAAAATACAAAGTCTATGTACCGAAATCTGTTGCGTCTGTATACGCCGATAATGACACCGCAGAAAGACAAATTAGAAAAGAAAAGAAGAGAAAAGAAAAGAAAAGAAAAGAAAAACAAAACAACCCCCCAAAAACAATCCCACTTACAACGGTACCAAAAATAATAATGAAGACCACGAAAAGAAATAAAGGAACAAAGAAACATCCGGGCACGAGCGAGCGGGTCTCCCTGTACGTCAGCTACGTTAGAGGGTCCCTCTCCTAGAGGCCCCTTCAGCTCAACGGTGGGCTGCGGTGTCCCTGTCTCTAGCCCGATTCATCTTGGTGCGAGGACCCTAAGTGGCCAAGCAGGCCCCCGGTCCACGGGAAAAATCATGCTCTGGGTCCAGCGGAGTTGTGTGTCTCGGGCACAGCGGTCAAGGGGTTGGCGAGATGTGTGTGGAGGAGAGGAGGTATCTGTTCCGGGGCCGCCCTCCCGGGCACCGCTCTGGCTGAGAAGAGGGCAGTGGGGCGCGGCCTGGACCTGGACGACAGTTACTGCCTGCTCCTGGGCTGAGGGCTGAGGGTAGTGGGGCAATGCCCACGCTGGCTCCTGTGACGCAGTTCGTCCTGGGCACCTTCTGTGGTTTCTGTGCAGGTGCCGGTTGCCGTGATGACCGAGGAGGCTAAACTCCTCTCTCCGCCTGGTTGTTCAGACGCCCGATCCTCCCGTGTTCTCGGTACGTGGACTGACCCGCCACCCTCCCATGCCACCAGACCCCTTGTGCCAATATCTCCTGTTTCAGAGTGCTTTCGCCTTGTCCGGAAAGTAAACAAACAACACTCGCAGATACCCACCCCGCGAGAGAACAAAGAGACGTCCGGCCCCGAGCGAGCGAGTGGGTCGCCCTTGTGCCTCAGTGTACTTTAGAGACTCGGTCTCTTAGAGACACCTGAAGCTCAACGATGGGTTGCGGTGTCCCTCCCTGTCTCTGGCCCGGTTCCATCCCCGGACGAGTCCCACAGTCTCTTTGCACGACGACGACGACGACGACGACGACGACGACGACACCACCGCTCGCTCACGTGAGCCGGAGGCAACGTGCTAACGGGACCGGAGGGTGGCACTGTGGATTCAAAGTGACCTACGCGCCGAAGCGTCTGTAAACGTGGTGTCCAGAAACCTTGGACGTTGCCGTGCCCTGGATGAAATCGTCGCTCTGGAGACTCGGGCACGTGTCGCCCACCTTCTCTACGTTCTTCCTACCTTTAGCCTCCCTGTGTGTGTTTGCCCGACATCTTGCCTGATGGTTCACGGAGGAATGAGACACCCATCCGGCAAGAGCTGATGCTCCACTCACCACGGCACATGACTGACGGAAAAGAATACGCACGGGCCCGCACTCATCTTACCCTTCGTTCTCCACCGTGTCAGAAAAACATGTGGCCTGCCTTCCTCCTGTCCAAAGCCAAACTGGAAGGAAGACTTAGATGTAAAGGAAACGTTAGAGAAGCTTTCAAAAAGTAGCAGCAAGCAAGCAAGCAAGCAAGCAAAGTAAACCACCCACCCCTACCCTCCTGCCCAGCAGGTGCAAGAAGCGTGCGCGGAGCACTCTCCTCCTTTTCTCCCTGGAGGTTCCCCCCCCCCCCCCCCCCCAGGATGTCTTTCCTACGCCACCAGGGGAGTGACATTCTTATCCTCAAGGACAGGAGGAGAAGTGGAGAGAATTCTAGAGGAGAAAAGATCTTGGTTGGTTGGTTTCGTTGGTTTTAAAATCCTCCTCATCCTTTAGCCTCCCCATGTAGTTCAGTTAGTCGTCCACCGTCGCTTCTCCTTGTTCAACCCAATATACAAGCGTTGAGGTCTGGCCACTTCTCAGGGTCTTGGTTTACCTCAGGAGGGGCTCTACCTGTCACGTGAAACTTGTAGGAAATCAATGTGTCAGCTCCTTGTACGGTTAGCCTGTCTCGTGTCAGTGTCACCCTCAGGGTCACCTGCAAACCCTAAGAGGGTGGAGGCATAGGGTGTGTCTCGGTGACACCTTCCTTCTCCCTGCCGGCCCCCCCCCCCCCCCCCCCCTTTGGACTGTAGGGTCCTCTGGGAACCGGGACATTTTTAGTGAGTGGCTATTAACTCCTTCCGTTCTCCATCTCCCGCCGCCGCCGCCGCCGCCGCCGCCGCCGCCGCCGCCGCCGCCGTAGTAGTAGTGTGTTTATTGAGGACAGTAATGGTGAAAGCCATATTCTTGTCGCTTGCCACGCCGTGCACTTGCACCCATGTTCCCCGTAGCTGTTTGTGGTCTTTGGACTTCGTCGTGGCCCCGTGCGACAAAGGACTTTGCTTAAGCTTTATCCGTGGTCGTTCGTTTATCCATCACCCCCTTTCTGCCCCCCCCCGCAGCTTGGTTTGTAATGTTTCCGAGAGAGACGTTCCCCCGCTTGACCCGACAGAATAAAAATGGCTCGTCCGGGGGCGCCTGGGGGGCTCGGTCGGTTGAGCGTCCGACTTCGGCTCACGTCATGATCTCGCGGTCCGTGGGTTCAAGCCCCGCGTCGGGCTCTGTGCTGACAGCTCAGAGCCTGGAGCCTGGTTTGGATTCTGTGTCTCCCTCTCTCTCTGACCCTCCCCCGTTCATGCTCTGTCTCTCTCTGTCTCAAAAATACATAAATGTTAAAAAATTAAAAAAAAAAAAAAAAAAAAAAAAAGGCTCGTCCGTCCGTTGTTGTTCTGGGAGTACTCTCTCGCGTGGTTTCGGTTTGACCGTCCGTCTCCCTCCCTCCCTCCCTCCCTCCCTCCCTCCCTCCCTCCCTGCCCGCCGAAATGTGTCTAAGTCCTCCCTCCCGGGAGCGCGGGCGCCGCCTGGGCCGCTCTGGGCCGCCCGTGCCTCACGGGCGCCCGCGGCCCGCCCGGTGTGTGCGGGGAATTTTCCGCGCACGTCCGCCTCGGCCGGCCGGGGAGTCGAGTGGCCGGTCTGCCCCGCCCTTTCCAGCGGCAGCCGCCCCGATGCATTTTTCGAGTGTCCCTTGGGCTGCCGGGGTCGCGCCGTGCCGGCCGGGAGCTCCCGAGGCGGACGCCCTCCGCCGGCCTGGGACCGAGAGGCGGCATCCGGAGTGGGCCGGGACGAGATCGGGCGGCCGGGCCGCCGGCTGTGCGCCCTCACGTCCCCGAGATCGCGAGCTGTCCCCGCTGACGTTTCGGTCGGTTGTCGGGCGCCACCTGGCGGCCGCTTTTATATAGCGTTTCCCCTCCGGAGCGTCGGCGACGTCGGCAAGGGATGCGATTTGGTCGCGGTGTCCGGGGCGGAGTTCCAGAAGGCCGGCGACGTTGGCGTGATCGTCCCGCTGTCGTCGGGGCGCCGGCGGCTGGTGCACTTGCCGGAGATTGAACCTCCGGGTATATGGGGGAGTAGTGGCGGCGCTCCCTGGGAGCGAGCTGGGGTGGGGGGCTGCCCGGACGGGTCGACCAGCACCCGCCGGTGCTTTCCTCCCCCAACCCCTCGACCGCGGGGACCGCGGGGACCTCCCGGGGCCGCCACCCGGAGACTGTGGCCACGTCGGTCGCTCGTCGGTCCTTCCCTGCCAGGCGTCTTTTGTCTTCCCTCCCGCGTCGCGGTCGGGCCGGGCTGGGCCGGGCCGGGCCGGGCTGGGCCGGTGAGGACCGTCCTGAGCCTTGAGGGGAAGCCCGCGGAGGGCGCCGTGGGCCCGGGAGGGGGCACGCGTGGGGCTCCCGGTCGTTGGACCCGATTTTCTCCCCAGATTTTCCGAGGCCCGCTGCGGAGTTGGGGACCGGGCCGGGCCGCGAGGGGAGGCCCGTATAGGGCGCCAACGCCGGCGCGCCCGCGATCCCCGTTGAGGTCCCGCCGTCGGGGGCGCCTCCGCGGAATTCAACCCCCCCCAAAACAGTCCCAGCCGGGGGTCGGGGACTGGCACGGGGCCGGTCTTGCGAGGGCCGGGGAGGCTTCCGCAGGCGACAGCGCGGAGTGTTTTATTTTTCTAAGTCCCGACCAGGAGACGACCCGTGCACGGGCGAACGTGTAACGGGGCAGGGCCTACCCGGCCAGCCCCTCCCCTCCCAATCCCGCGATTCCCTGGTCGGTCGGTCGGTCGGTCGGTCGGTCCTGGGGTCGACCAGATGGCCCCCGGGGACTTCCGGGGGGGGGGGGGTTGCTTGGCGGCGATGGGAAGATGCTTGGGGCCCGTGGCCGGGCCAGGGTCCCAGAAGGTCCCAGTGACCTGTGGCTCGGCCCCGCCTGCCAACGCGGTTATTTTTGTCTCCTCAAAGGAGTGCTTTTTGCTGCCAGGTAGGTGCTGACACGTTCTGATGTGGCGGTTGTCATCCTGTAAGAGAGACTTGGGCCTCGTCGTCGCTGGCGTGGCTCCGGGCTTGGTGGTGACGCTGAGCCGGACCCGACTCCGCCCTTGCCTGCCTGCTTGCTCGAGCCGTCTGCCTTGGGCCTGCGTGCCGGCTCTTGTGCATCCAGGTGTGGTCCAGGCTGTGGTGCCACCTCCGGTCTCTGGCACCCGAGGGCAGCGTGGGGAGGCGGCGTGGGTCTTCTACCCTGTGCGCCCCCCGCTGCGGGCACCCGGCCGCGGTCGTGACAAACCCACCCTTGCAAGGCTCCGTGCCGCGTGTCAGGCGTTCCCCTTTTCCCTTGTGGGTTGTCCGGCTGCCTGTTCCCTGGGAGAGGTGGGGGAGGGGTGCTGGCGAGGCTGAAGCAGGCCCTCCTCTGGTCGCTGTCCTCGCTGGGCGTTTCCCCAGCCCCCCCTCACCCCAGGACTGCCTTGTGTTGGCGGTAACCGATCGATGTGGTGATCTCGCGCTCTCCCGGGCCGGGCCTAAGCCGTGTCAGACGAGGGACGGACACTCCTGGCGGGTGGGGCCGCTCTTCTCGTTCTGCCTGCGGGCCCCATGCTCCTCCTTCCCGCCTGTGGGCGGTGCAGGGGGGTGCAGAGGGGTGCGGACTCCGGCCCGACCCCGGCCTCCCGTGGCTTGCGGGACTGGGGTCAGCTGACGCAGCGGACACTCTCGCTGGCCTCTCCTGGCTGTGTGTGGTGGGTGGCCTCCTCCCCGTGGTGGGGGGGGCCGCACCCGATGCCACGCTGCTCACCGCCTGGGCGTGCTGAGCGCGTGGCGCCTGGCCCTCCGTGGTGCCCCTGGAGCGCTCCAGGTCGTCTCAGGTGCCTGAAGCCGAGTGGTGGCGCCGTTCCCTGTTCCCAGCGGACCCCCTTTGGGTCGCCGCCGTTGGCGGAGATGCCCGAGGTGGGCGGGTGGCAGAATCGGTGAAGGGAGGCACACCCGTTCCCCCTGCTGTGGGGAGCGGGCGCCTTGTCGTCCCCGCCCTGCAACGGCCGCTGTTGCCCGGAGGGTGTGGGGGACTGACTTGGTGGGGCGAGTTTGAGTGATCGTGGCGGGCCGAGCCGGCGCCGTGGCGCTTGGCCAAAACCCCCTCTGAGCGAGGACTTGTCGGTTTCTTGCCCAGCGCGTTGCTGCTGGTGTTTCGCCTCGGTTTTTCTCGGGCCTCACCTGGAGGCGCGGCGCTCCTTCCGGGCGGTGACACGAGCAACCGCGCGCGTGGGGAAGGCAGGCGGCCCTCGTTGTGGGCCCTGACCGCGAATGCTCTGGAATGCCCTGTGTCAATCCGTTGCCGTGGACCTTTCTCCCCCGCCCCGGGTCCTGGCGGCCCCGGGAAGAAACGCCTTTTGTTTGGCGGGTCCCGATGGGGGGACGAATTTGGGTGGGGGGCGACGCGCCCTTGGTGAGAAAGCCTTCTCTAGCGATCCGAGAGGGTGCCTTGGGGTACCGAAACCCCCCAGTCGCTGCCCCTCCTGTGCGCGTAGTGGCCACCCGTGTTGGGGGT
>NW_025927511.1:45000-47500 GCF_022837055.1 Prionailurus viverrinus
TCCGTCACGGGCCGGCAGCGTCGGGGCTCTCGGTTTGCCCTTATGTGGGTCTGGCCGCGGCCCCGGGGGGGTCGGCGTCGAGGTGGTTGGCGGTGTTGCGGGCTGCTCCCTCGTCCCCCACCCACCTCGCCCGCCTCCACCCTGTCCAGGTACCTAGCGCGTCCCGGCGCGGAGGTTTAAAGACCCTTGGGGGGTCGCCCGTCCGCCTCGGGTCGGGGGCGGTCGGGCCCGTGGGGAGCCGTGGAGGCTGGTCTTCCCGTGTCTCCTCCAGACTCCGCTGCCCGCCCCCTGCCGCGCCCCAGGCCGGGGTGCCGCCGCGCTTGCGCCCACGCCACGGCCCTCCCCGGTTGCCGGGAGGGGGCTTGCCCGGCGGCTGCCGGGTGGTGCGTGAGCGTGTGCGTGTGCGTGCGCCCCGTGTCCCTTGGGGGTGTGTGTGGGGGGAGGGGACAGGCGGGAACCCCCTGGGCGCCTGTGGGGTTGTTCCGAGCTCGCCCCGCGCGTCCGCGTGGCGGGGCGGGCTTGCCGGACTTGCCCTGTCGTTCCAACCCTTCCGACCTCTCGGAGTCTGGTCTTTGTTGTCTCTTGCTGGCCGGCCGGAGGCACCCTTCGGGGATGTGCTGTGCCAGGTTGGGGGGGCGCCCCTTTTTGGGGTTGGCCCTCCCGGCGATCACAAAAACTCGTACGACTCTTAGCGGTGGATCACTCGGCTCGTGCGTCGATGAAGAACGCAGCTAGCTGCGAGAATTAATGTGAATTGCAGGACACATTGATCATCGACACTTCGAACGCACTTGCGGCCCCGGGTTCCTCCCGGGGCTACGCCTGTCTGAGCGTCGCTTGCCGATCAATCGCCTCCCCCGGGTGGGTGTCTCTCCCGGGGGTATGGCGCGGCTGGGGGTTCCCTCGCAGGGCCCGCCCTGCCGGTGCCGGCGCCCGCCCCGCCCGAGGGCGCCCCGCCACGCCCGCCTGCGTGGCGGTACGGTGTGCGGGGTCGTCCGCGGGCCGGGGACAGGGTCGTCCTGGCCGCCGGGCCCTCCGTCCCCCTAAGTGCAGACGACGGTGGCCGCCGCTGCCGGCCCTCCCTCCTTCCTCCTCCTTCTCCTCCTCCCCGCCCCCTCCCCGGCCCCGTGTGTCCGGTCCCCGCCGCCTCCCTCAGCCCCCCCCTCCCGCCCCCGCCTCGCCCCGCCGGGTCCGCTCGGCGGTGACGCGTGTGTGGGACGTGGGAGGGCATGGGACGGGGGTGGGGCTGGGGGCCGGCGCCCGTGGGGCGGTGGTGGGGGGTGGTTGGGGGGGAAAGGTGTGTGTGTGTGGGGGGGAGAGGCCGAGGCCGGTCGCCGCCCGCGAGAAAAGGGAAGGGCGAGGAGAGCTCGCACCCGAGGGCCGTGGCCGCCGCCGCGGTCCCTCTGGGGGAGATCCCTCGTGCCGCACGCGGTCTTTGGGATCGCCGCCCGGGTCTCGGGAGGGTTTTGCGGTGCCCCGTGCCGCGCGGTCCCGTGGGCCGTCGTGGGGGGTGGAGGTGCGGATCTGGAGCGCCGTCGGTCTCGCCGCCTTGCCCCAGGCGGTGACCGTGGCGGTCGGGCCGTGGCCCCCTCCTCTCCCGGTCCGCGGCCATGCGTCCGGGGCCCGAGCCGCGGCCCCGCCCCGGCTCCCCGCTGGCGATCCCGGCCCCCTTTGCCCTGTCGGGGCGGCTCGCGCCGAGGCCGAGTCGCGCGCGGGGCTGCGCCCCGGGGATGCGTGCCCCGGCGGCGGCCCGCGGGACGCCGCGGCGTCGCCCGCCGCTGCGCGCTTCCCCCCGGGTTGCGGCCGCGCCGCACTGCGTGCCCCGAGCCCGCGTTGTCGCGGGGGCGGTGTGGTTCTCCGCGGGGGTTTCCGTGGTTGGAGGCGTGCCGCGCCGTCCGCCGGCCCCGGCCGGGGGCCGCGGCGGGAGCGCGCGCGGGGCACGTGGGACGTGTGGGGGGGGGGGAAGGCCGGGTGTGCCGCGTAGGGGGGAAAAAGGGCCGGCGGTCGGGGGCGACCGCCGCGCTCGGACCCCCCCCACGCCCGCGCCCGCTTCCCCCCCCCCCCCGCTCCCCCGCCCCGCGCCGCTCGCCGCGGTTCCCCGCCTCCGGTGGTCGTCGCGAGGCGGCGCGTCCCGCGCCTCGGCCCTGCCCAACCCCCCCGTTCCTCCGCCGCCCCCTCTGCCTTCCAACCCCGGCAGGGCTCCCGCCTGTGCCGCCGGCCCGTGCTCCCGCCTGCCCGCCCGCCGTTCCGCCGTCAGTCCCGCGTGCGCACCCTTACCTTCCCCGTCCCCGCTCCCCTCCCGGCTCTCTCTCCCCTCCCGCGCGCTCTCGCGCTCCCTCGCTCTCCCTCCCTCCCTCCCTCGCGGAGGGTTTGGAGGAGAGGGGGTTGTGGGTGCGTTGCCGGGTGGGGGGGGTCGTCGGTTGGGGGGGGGCGGCTCGGGCGTTGTGTTTGGGGTTCTTGCGTCGTTGGGTGTGTCGGCCCGGAGAAACCGGGCGGGTTG
>NW_025927511.1:55000-67951 GCF_022837055.1 Prionailurus viverrinus
CCCGCCTTCGTTTGCGTTACTATCCTGGACACCCGTTTCTTTCGTTGTAGCACTGGTGGGGGCTGCGTGACGGCGAGACGACGACCATCCACAGACGGTATCTGGTGGCAGGAAGGAGGGTCTCGGTTAGGCGTCCGTTCGATCCACAGAGCCCTCTTGGTGCGCCCTCCGTTCCGTGTCCCCCTCCCCCCACCCCAGCCGGGAAACGCTACTGACCCAGGTGCCTGGGGACGAGGCCGTGCGCCGGCGAGGCAGGTGCTGCGTCCCGGCCGCTCTGCTGCGATCGGCCCGTAGTCGTCACACACGGACTCCCTCACTCCACCACCGTGGTGCCCGGACGCCCCCTGCCTGTTGGTCGCTTTTATACTACCCAAAGAGGTCGACGGGGTGGGCGGTGGGGCTTGAGGAAGCTGTCTGGGAGTACATGGATGGAAATAGGAACAGTTGTAGTTAGAAGGAATGGGAAGGGGGGGGTGTGCGGGGGCGGGCGGGAGGGGGGTGTTTTCACGCACGCACGGGAGGGGCGGAGGGGCGGAGGGGCGGAGGGGCGGAGGGGCAGAGAATAGGATCTCAAGATCATTTTGGAAATCTCAACCTGTGTTATTCTCCAAGCACCTTCAACAGAAGTATTTGGTGTAAAAGATGACCACAGAGGGACAACTCAAAACACCACCTCTGCGGCTGAGGGGCCCCCGGACAGACAGGGAGGGTCAGGACCGGAAGGACAGCTTCCCTCCTTCCTGGAACCCAGATGGGAAGGCAGAAGTGCTCCCCCACCCCGACTTAGAGTTGAGGCTCTGCCACACTCAGGCGGTGCTAGTCGCCCACTCTCTTGCTGTCCAGAAGGAATTCCTGTTCTCCTGTGGGGTCATGTAGTTCGGGGGAACTTCCCAAGCCGCTCAGCTCACAAGAACACCTACGCCCAGTGTCATGAACTCCCTCCCTCACACTCGCCATCCCCCTCTGAAGCCCAGAAGGGAAAGAAAAAGAAAACATCGACTGCCTGCCTGCCTGCCTGCCTGCCTGCCTGCCTGCCTGCCTGCCTGCCTGCATTTACTATTCTATGTGTTGCCTCACCTATTAACACTGGAAACACAACTCGCATGCCAAATATTCCCATCCTTGTAAAAGCGAACAGTTCAGGGCACCTGGGTGCCTCACTCGGTAAGGTGCCCGAGTCTTGCCTCAGGTCATGATCTCGGGGTTCTTGAATTTCAGCCCCCACATCTGGCTCTGTGGTGACACCTTGGAGCCTGCTTGGTGATCCATTCTCTCCCTCCCTACCCCCCTCTCTCCCACTCACTCACTCAACTGGAACGAATGCATACGTAATAAGTAAATAAATGTATATGTGTGTGTACACTTCAGCGGGCTCTTAGTCTACTACTCACAAAGCTATGGGACCATCACTGTTCATTCCAAACTATTTCCATCACCTCAAAGAGAAAGAAACCCCACGCCCCCCTCTTCCTCCCCCCCCCCCCCAAGTACCTTCGACACTGACTCGAGGTTTCTCAACAGCCTTGCAAGCCCTGCAATGTTTCCAAACACTGGTGCTCCCCAACCCCCCCCCCCCCCCCCCCGTCAAAGAACTCCCCTAATTCAGGCACTTCCGGGTTGTTCCAACACCTGGAACGGCGGGGGGGGGGGGGGGAGGGGAGACTGCTGTGTTGGGGGGGGGCGGCACGGGACACAGAAGCACTCTGAATCCCCTTCCCTTTGCCTCTCTTCCATCTGGGGTTTCCTGAGGTGTATCCTTTGACGCCATCACTCATCTATGAGAAATGAGAAAAAGAGGACCGAACGTGGCTAGATCGTTTTCGATAGCCTGATACGCATACCCACACGCACACCAAAAGAAACGAAAATTGCGATCCGCTGGAAGGTCAAACGACGGCAGAGTGGTGCAACTAATGACGCTACACTCACACGATACGAGAGAATGCGGCTGTTACAGATTATGTGGGCAGAGAGGTTTTCGTAGCACGGGAATCCGCTTGTGGTGTTCCGATACTTCATGACGAGCGGTGGGAAACCTTCTTAGAGCCGAAGACACCAAATCATCATTTCAAAGGCTACGGGTGGTGAAATCGCTCTGGCTTGCAACTTCTTAACCCCCTATGTGGTTCTCCATGATTGCATTTCAGCTTCCTCCCTTATCCGAGCCAACGACCCTACCTGGTTTTTAGGTATTTATTTGTTTTTAAAGAGGTTAAGTACGACATTGGGTCCTAAACGGAGGCAGAGCTTTGGCTACTGGTCTCCGAAACGATGATTGTCTCTATATTTGTATGGATCTGCCTAACTTTTGCCTCTCACGCCTTTCCTCTCGCTGCATAACATCTTAAGATGAAGGGAGCCCGCTCAGGTGGGACCGCCGCTTGTGGAAAAAGTCATCGGGGCAAAATAGTGAAAGCAGCGTCGATCAAGAATATGTTGCGGGTTACACACATATTCCCGTTTCATCCCCACCCCCTATCGATCAATCACTTACTCCCCTTTGATGCCATGTTTTGTTTATTCCTGTATTTATGGATGGGTTTTCAAAGATTTTATTGTAAGTAAGCGCTACATCCAGCGTGGGACTCGAACTCGCAACCCACGAGATACAGTTGCACGATCCACCACCTGTGCCCACCAGGTACGCTGATGCCACGTTTTCTTTCTTTGCCTCCCTGCCGGCTGGCCTGCCTCCCTCCCGGCCGGCCGGCCTGCCTGCCTGCCGGCCTGCCTGCCTGCCTCCTTCCCGGCCTGCCTGCCTGCCGGCCGGCCGGCCTGCCTGCCTCCCTCCCTCCCTTCCTCCCGGCCTCCCTCCCGGCCGGCCTGCCTCCCTCCCGGCCAGCCGGCCTGCCTGCCTCCCTCCCGGCCTGCCTGCCTGCCGGCCGGCCTGCCTGCCTGCCTCCCTGCCGGCCGGCCAGCCTGCCTGCCTCCCTGCCGGCCTGCCTGCCAGCCTGCCTGCCTCCCTGCCGGCCTGCCTGCCGGCCTCCTTCCCGGCCTGCCTGCCTGCCTGCCTCCCTCCCGGCCGGCCTCCCTGCCTGCCGGCCTGCCGGCCTGCCGGCCTGCCTCCCTGCCTGCCGGCTGGCCTGCCTCCCTGCCTCCCTCCCTGCCGGCCTGCCTGCCTGCCTGCCTCCTTCCCGGCCTGCCTGCCTGCCTGCCGGCCTGCCTGCCGGCCTGCCTGCCTCCCTCCCGGCCTGCCTGCCTGCCTGCCTGCCTGCCGGCCTGCCTGCCTGCCGGCCCTCCGGCCGGCCGGCCTGCCTGCCTCCCTGCCGGCCTGCCTGCCTCCCGGCCGGCCTGCCTGCCTGCCTGCCTGCCGGCCGGCCGGCCTGCCTGCCTCCCTGCCGGCCTGCCTGCCTCCCTGCCTGCCTCCCGGCCTGCCTGCCTGCCTCCCTGCCTCCCTGCCTCCCTGCCGGCCTGCCTGCCTCCTTCCCGGCCTGCCTGCCTGCCTGCCTGCCTGCCTGCCTGCCTGCCTGCCTCCCTCCCTCCCTCCCTCCCTCCCTCCCTCCCTCCCGGCCTCCCTCCCGGCCGGCCTGCCTGCCTCCCTCCCGGCCTGCCTGCCTCCCTCCCGGCCTGCCTGCCTGCCTGCCGGCCTGCCTGCCTGCCGGCCCTCCGGCCGGCCGGCCTGCCTGCCTCCCGGCCGGCCTGCCTGCCTGCCTGCCGGCCGGCCGGCCTGCCTGCCTCCCTGCCGGCCTGCCTGCCTCCCGGCCTGCCTGCCTGCCTCCCTGCCTCCCTGCCTCCCTGCCTCCCTGCCGGCCTGCCTGCCTGCCTCCTTCCCGGCCTGCCGGCCGGCCGGCCTGCCTGCCTGCCTGCCTGCCTCCCTCCCTCCCTCCCTCCCGGCCTCCCTCCCGGCCGGCCTCCCTCCCTCCCGGCCTGCCTGCCTCCCTGCCGGCCTGCCTGCCTGCCTGCCTGCCGGCCTGCCTGCCTGCCGGCCCTCCGGCCGGCCGGCCTGCCTGCCTCCCTGCCGGCCTGCCTGCCTCCCGGCCGGCCTGCCTGCCTGCCTGCCGGCCGGCCGGCCTGCCTGCCTGCCTGCCTGCCTGCCTCCCTCCCTCCCTCCCTCCTCGGCCTCCCTCCCGGCCGGCCTCCCTCCCTCCCGGCCTGCCTGCCTCCCTGCCGGCCTGCCTGCCTGCCTGCCTGCCGGCCTGCCTGCCTGCCGGCCCTCCGGCCGGCCGGCCTGCCTGCCTCCCTGCCGGCCTGCCTGCCTCCCGGCCGGCCTGCCTGCCTGCCTGCCGGCCGGCCGGCCTGCCTGCCTCCCTGCCGGCCTGCCTGCCTCCCGGCCTGCCTGCCTGCCTCCCTGCCTCCCTGCCGGCCTGCCTGCCTGCCTGCCTCCTTCCCGGCCTGCCGGCCGGCCGGCCGGCCGGCCTGCCTGCCTGCCTGCCTGCCTGCCTGCCTGCCTCCCTCCCTCCCTCCCGGCCTCCCTCCCGGCCGGCCTCCCTCCCTCCCGGCCGGCCGGCCGGCCTGCCTGCCTGCCTGCCTGCCTGCCGGCCGGCCTGCCTGCCGGCCCTCCGGCCCGCCGGCCTGCCTGCCTCCCGGCCGGCCTGCCTGCCTCCCGGCCGGCCTGCCTGCCTGCCTGCCGGCCGGCCGGCCTGCCTGCCTCCCTGCCGGCCTCCCGGCCTGCCTGCCTGCCTCCCTGCCTCCCTGCCTGCCTGCCTGCCTGCCTGCCTGCCGGCCGGCCTGCCTGCCGGCCCTCCGGCCGGCCGGCCTGCCTGCCTCCCTGCCGGCCTGCCTGCCTCCCGGCCGGCCTGCCTGCCTGCCTACCGGCCGGCCGGCCTGCCTGCCTCCCTGCCGGCCTGCCTGCCTCCCGGCCTGCCTGCCTGCCTCCCTGCCTCCCTGCCGGCCTGCCTGCCTGCCTCCTTCCCGGCCTGCCGGCCGGCCGGCCTGCCTGCCTGCCTGCCTGCCTGCCTGCCTCCCTCCCTCCCTCCCGGCCTCCCTCCCGGCCGGCCTCCCTCCCTCCCGGCCGGCCGGCCGGCCTGCCTGCCTGCCTGCCTGCCGGCCGGCCTGCCTGCCGGCCCTCCGGCCCGCCGGCCTGCCTGCCTCCCGGCCGGCCTGCCTGCCTCCCGGCCGGCCTGCCTGCCTGCCTGCCTGCCTGCCTGCCGGCCGGCCTGCCTGCCGGCCCTCCGGCCGGCCGGCCTGCCTGCCTCCCTGCCGGCCTGCCTGCCTCCCGGCCGGCCTGCCTGCCTGCCTACCGGCCGGCCGGCCTGCCTGCCTCCCTGCCGGCCTGCCTGCCTCCCGGCCTGCCTGCCTGCCTCCCTGCCTCCCTGCCGGCCTGCCTGCCTGCCTCCTTCCCGGCCTGCCGGCCGGCCGGCCTGCCTGCCTGCCTGCCTGCCTGCCTGCCTGCCTGCCTGCCTGCCTGCCGGCCTGCCTGCCTCCCTGCCGGCCGGCCTGCCTGCCTCCCTGCCGGCCTCCCTCCCGGCCGGCCTGCCTCCCTCCCGGCCTGCCTGCCGGCCTGCCTGCCGGCCTGCCTGCCTCCCTGCCTGCCTGCCTGCCTGCCTGCCTGCCTCCCTGCCTGCCGGCCGGCCGGCCGGCCGGCTTCCCTCCCGGCCTGCTTGCCTGCCTGCCTGCCTGCCTGCCTGCCTGCCGGCCTGCCTGCCTCCCTGCCTGCCTGCCTGCCTGCCTGCCGGCCTGCCTGCCTCCCTGCCGGCCGGCCTGCCTGCCTGCCTCCCTGCCGGCCTCCCTCCCGGCCGGCCTGCCTCCCTCCCGGCCTGCCTGCCGGCCAGCCGGCCTGCCTGCCTGCCTCCCTCCCGGCCGGCCTGCCTGCCTGCCTGCCTGCCTGCCTGCCTGCCTGCCGGCCGGCCGGCCGGCCTGCCTGCCTGCCTGCCTGCCGGCCGGCCTCCCTTCCTCCCGGCCTCCCTCCCGGCCGGCCTGCCTCCCTCCCGGCCGGCCGGCCTGCCTGCCTGCCGGCCTGCCTGCCTCCCTCCCGGCCTGCCTGCCGGCCTGCCTGCCGGCCTGCCTGCCTCCCTGCCTGCCTGCCTGCCTGCCTGCCTGCCTGCCGGCCGGCCGGCCTGCCTGCCTGCCTCCCTCCCGGCCTCCCTCCCGGCCGGCCTGCCTCCCTCCCGGCCTGCCTGCCTGCCTGCCTCCCTCCCGGCCTCCCTCCCGGCCGGCCTGCCTGCCTGCCGGCCGGCCTGCCTGCCTGCCTCCTTCCCGGCCTGCCTGCCTGCCTGCCGGCCTGCCTGCCTCCCTCCCTCCCTTCCTCCCGGCCTCCCTCCCGGCCGGCCTGCCTCCCTCCCGGCCGGCCGGCCTGCCTGCCTCCCTGCCGGCCGGCCGGCCAGCCTGCCTGCCTGCCTGCCTCCCTGCCGGCCGGCCTGCCTGCCTCCCTCCCTCCCTCCCTCCCTCCCTCCCTGCCTCTATGTCCAACTAAAACATGAAGTCTGTGATGTGGGAGCTGTAGCCATCTGGTTCTTCCTATATCCCGATCACAGACCAAAGAACGATCTTTGCCATAGATTAGTGTTTTCAATAAATCATCTGTTCGATGGCTATCGATAAAGGACATTGTCAACTTTTAACGGCTGTGGACCCTGCTCCTGGGCACCCAGGGAAGCTAGGCTTTAACATTTACCAAGCTCCAAATGACCCTGTCAACCCCCAAAGTGTGTGCTCTGTTTCTGCCCTGAGCACACGTTGCATGTCCGCTTCATTTAAATAAACAACAACAAAAATGGATCAAAGGGGTGACTTGGCTGGCTGGCTCCCTCAGCTAGGTCAGGGGAGCGGGTGACTCTTCATTGCTGGGCTGTGAGTTCGGGCCTTATGTTGGGTGTGAAGAGGACATAAAAACAAAACCAATCGATCAGTCAGTCAGTCAGCTGAGAATTAAAAAGGAGCCTTCCAAACATACAGATGAGAAAATGGAAGAAAACCTCCCTGGATCCCCAAAGATTAAAGTCACACAGCTTTGCACATACTGAAAACAGAAAATAAACCCTGCAAAATTTTTCTGCCGTGTCTTTCGTCATTATACCTCGTAACAACAACAACAACAACAACAACAACAACAACGACAACTCCTCCTCCTCCTCCTCCTCCTCCTCCTCCTCCTCTTCCTCTTCCTCCTTCATCCATTCTATTTAAGAATTCCCAACACTGACAACTCTTATAAAGACCATCCAAGCACGGGACACAGAACTGCATTAGACCACATTCTTATGGCTACCAGACAGACATTAGAACTTCCACCCTTCGTGGTGACACCCCGAGCTCACTGATGAACTCTGCTTCCGAGTACTCTCGTGAAGCACACCACAAGCTCAGTCCGTGTTCACGGGACCACACTTAACAGATCGGGAACAGAACAGAACACACACCATACGGCGTTCACAGCAGCTGACGGAAGGCCAGGAGAAATACAAGTACCTCACACATCCAACTAATGGGGTTCTCTGAGAACAAAACTCTCTTTACGTCTTCCAACGTCTTCCAACGGGTGTGGATGTCCTTTGGATGCAGAAAACATTCGCACGTCATTTGCTATCGTTGCTCTCGGCACGCTCTTGCACCGAGGCCAAGGGACTGAGAGATGCATCTCGCCAGGTTAAAAAAAAATCTATCCATCGTGTGCCACCGCCACTGAGTGTCTGCACGCACTCTCTCCTTTTCTCACTCACACTAGCCTTTCGTACTTTGGCACCACTGTCGGTCGAACACGAGGATCAGAAAACACAAGGTTTCAGAAGTTCAAACAGCCTTCTGGTTCCATAGCACACCCTTGCATTCATAGCATGGATACGACTCCGTGAAATAAAGAGTAGTGGATATAAATGGGACACCCAAGGTCAAAGTCACAGCCTGTATGGTGTGAAGACGAATTCAAGAGTGAGAAAGCACGTAGACGGAAATATTCCTTCCTATGGCAGAATATTTACAGCACTGCTTTCAATGAAGTGCTTCTCCCGTAAACATTTGAAAGGAGATGAACGGCACAGATTCAATGAAGGCTTCATACTGTACTTCTGCATAGGAAGGGAGACAAGTGTCACAAACTACAAACGAAAGCAAAAAGACCAAACGCTGTGACACCATGATCTCCAAAAAGGAGGTTTTCCTGGGGGTGGGGAATTAATGTGGTGGGGTTCCAATTAACACAAGGAAAAAAGAATGTACTTATAATGAATGGGTTCCATAGTGAACACGCACAAAGAATTCACTTGACGAGTCCAGGGATACAATATTACAGGAGAAATCCTTTGATGTCCATTGTAGCCTGTGTGTGTGTGTGTGTGTGTGTGTGTGTGTGTGTGTGTGTGTGAGAGAGAGAGAGAGAGAGAGAGAGAGAGAGAGAACGAGAACCAATCAGGCAGTTGGTTCGCTTTCAAACACCTGATATTTCGACCCTTGATGTAACAAAACTTCTAAAATTCCTTTAGCTTTGCCTCTCTTTCTAAAGACAAATGTCAAAAACAGTGGTGAATATACTCCACGCTGAACGTACTGATTCTGAAAACTCTCAGTACGGATGGGTTTTATAATACACTTAACCATGTGTGGGGTGCTTGGTTGGCTCCGTCAGTTAAGTGTGTGACTGCGGCTCAGGTCATGATCTTACGGTTTGTGGGTTCGAGCCCTGCACCGGGCTCTGTGCGGACAGCCTGGAGCCTGCTTCGGATTCTGTGTCTCCCTCTCTCTCTCTCTGCTCCTTCCCCTTCCCACTCTGTCTCTCAAAAATAAATAAATGTTTAAAAAAGAAAGAAAGGAAAGAAAGAAAGAAAGAGAGAGAGAGAGAGAGAGAGAGAGAGAGAGAGAGAGAAGAGAAGAGAAGAGAAGAGAAGAGAAGAAAAAAAGAAATACACTTACCATGTGTTTAGAAAAATTTGAATTCCTACCAGTCTATACCTACCCCACTGTCTAAATTCCCCAGCTGGAAGATTTAGAATCTGTGCTTGAGCCAAAGCCTCCAGGAAAACCGCTGCCTGACTCTGCATTTGATGCGGGTCCCCAACCGATGGCCGCACCTGATTTAGAACCACTATCGGAGTTCTTTCCAGAACCAGGGACCCGAGGAGGTTCCTCGACACATGGCACATCGAAGTACCCTACGACCCAGCACTTTCACGACTAAGTACTTAGCCAAAGGATACAGGTCTGCTGTTTCCAAGGGGCACACGCACCTCAGTGTGCATAGCAGCACTATCAACGGTAGGCAAAGTATGGAAAGGGGCCAAATGTCCATCGACGGATGAATGGATACAGAAGAGGCGGTATCCATCTAACAACAGAGCAGTGCGCGGCCACCAGAGGGAATGAAGTCTTGCCATTTGCAAGTACCTGGATGGAACTGGAGGGTGTCATGCAAAGTGACATTTGTCCCTCAGAGAAACACATGTATCACAGGACCTCACCCGTGTGAGGACCTTCACTTCCCAAACAGAGGAACTCGGGAAGGGAAGGGAAGAAGGGAAGAAAAAATAACATACAAACAGGAAGGGGGACAAAAACGTAAGAGGCTCTTCCCTAAGGGGAACAAACAGAGGGTTCCTGGAGGGGGTTGTGCCGGGGCGGGGGCTGAAAGGGTGAGGGGTATGAAGGACTCTCCTCCTCAAACCACTGTTGCCCTATAGGCTAACTACCTTGGGGGTACATTGAAAAAATAAATTCAATAATAATATCAGAGAGGGCGAGGGCGAGGGCGAGGGCGAGGGCTACCTGATCATCTGCCAACGTCACAAAGGGAAAGTCCGGGAACCGTTTGGGAATGAAGCTGTCTACCGCTTCTCAGTCCTGGCAAAAGAACAGCTGCAGCTTATAGGCAGTCACGTCCCTCTGTAAGGCACCCGACAAACGCCTTCCTGCTTCTCAAAAGCTCATCTGGGCTTCGATGAGATTCAGGAAGTTTGCAGTCACCCCATCGTTCCTCGATCGCATGACTTTCACCTCGGTTTCCTATTACGTAAAACGAACACAGCCAAAGCCCTTTGAAGGACTAGTGTGAATATCTTTCCTGTCCTGAACCAGAAGAACCTCTCCAAAGCTACCAAAATATTCTTTCAGATCCTGTTCGGTTGTTTTCCACGGGAGACCCAACACTCTTAAATCGGACGTTTTCTGGATGGCTCTCTTCACTTTCACTGCTGAAGAAGCAGGCATCTGTCTCGTCCCTTTTTCTGTGGCTATCTTTGGGATAAGTTGACGACTGTCCGCTACCGGATTTCCCCAGCCAGCATCAGGGATGTGCAGGATGTGTTTGACCAGCCGGACACCTCTCATACACTGAGACGCTGGATTCCGGTAGTGCAGTCCACGTGCTGCCGACAAACTGGGCTGTCACTGTGGACAGCAGCACTGTCCCGTCGTCTTCCGATGGCATTTCAATGGGCTCGTCATTCTCATCTTTGGTCACCCGAGTACATTCAGACACCTGCTCTTATTTCTCTGCTAGGGTTCCGCTGCTAGGAAGCCTGACAGGGAACCCGAAGCGGCGAGGGATCCAGGAGCAGCCCAGCTACTGCTTCGCTCCCGCGAAATGGCCGCCTTGTAACTCTTTACGGAAGAGGAAAAAACACCACCGTGACCGCCACCATTTAATAACCTTGCTCTAAGTGTGGAGAAAGCAACCACCCATCCCCAAAAGGAAACTTGGGCAGGCTACACGTACAGGACATATGGAGCCTATACTTGCAAGTGCTTACTTACGTGGGAACATGGAAGGGTCGCCTGAGTCCCTGATGGCCCAGATGGGGTTCTTTGGAGGTGTCTGAATGAGTTTTCTTGTGTGCTCCCTTAGAGAAAGCTGGCCGTGAGACGACGCGGCCAGAAACTAGGAAGCCCTTTGGTTCCATCAGCGAAGCCCCGACTTTTGGGGAGGAACGGACGCTCACGGAGATATCCCGGGCCACATTTGGTTTGTGGGTTGCTGCAGCTTTTTTTTTTTTTTTTTTTTTTTTTTGGCTTCTTTGCGCCAAATTGGCTGTGTTCTCATTGGAAATGGAAAACACCTGCGCGATGGGATCCATCCGCGGTAATGCTCTCGTGCGATTGGATTTGTTTTTACAAAAGGGGGAGATTTGACCATTGGGTCTTTCGTGTCCTCTCCACAAATAGGAGTGAAACAAAGGCTGATGTTGGTTTGCATCTTGTTTGTGGATCTATGGCCACAGGTGTTATCCATGTGAGATGTTTTCTCTACCTCTGGATGCTATTGCTAACACCAATTTGTAAACGAGCTCCGTTAATGTGTTTCAAGGCAAGCTCTTGTAAACATTGGGCATTCTAACACTCGCGAGGATCAGAACAAACCCAAATGTGTTTCACATTCACGTGAACGGGGTGTGTGTGTGTGTGTGTGTGTGTGTGTGTGTGTGTGTGTGTGAAATTCTCTACATTCAGAGTTTTACTCCATAAGAAAGTTGCCTCACGGGAAGGGACACAATTGATGGCCCAGAGAGAGGAGAGATACAAATTGAACACACCTGCCCTCCCCGCTACACCCACACCCACACCCACACCCACAGACCCTTTCCCAATAGTCAGAAGAATGAGGAAGAGGAGGAAGGCAGACAGATGCCAGTGATCCTAAACCCACCCCTCCTCCTCCCCGAGCACAAGCGCCAAGATGGGTGCCCACCCCACGGCCTGCTCCTCCTTCACCTCTTCCACAGGGGGCTGAAAAGCAACTAGAGACAAAGCCACTTTTGCAGGAGGGGAAGACAGGAGACAGAGATGGAAGAAGAAGTAGGAGGTGGACGCGGACGCGGAGTTGGAGGCGCAAAAGAAAAAGATGAAAGACACACAAAAAGGTGAGTCCAAAACTTTAAATCTGCCTGGGGCCTGGCCGGCGGCTCCCTGGCCGCCTCCCCCTCCCCCTGTTTCTGCATCAGTTGGTGTGGCTCCAGTGATCTCCTAGGCCATCCCCGCTGGTGGGGCCTCCCGTGTGAGCCTGATGGTGGGGAAACAGATCGTTTGACTTTTTAGCGGACACGGGTGTGACGTCTTGGGTACTCAAGGCCATGGAAGGTTGATTGCTTACTTAAAATGGACATATTTTCGGAGCCGTCGATATCAAATACAATGCCGACAGTTAGGTTTTATTCTTGGTGGTGGTGGTTGTAAAATGGCTTGAATTTGGTGCTCTCTGCATGACAAGGCTTTGGGGTGGGCAGCTCCGGTCATGGCCTTGCTTCCGTCCCAATACTGACCCTGTAACTGTGGTCCTCAAAATATACATCTCTGTGACCTTTACAAACAACATAACCCGTTTTCTCCCTCGTTTTACAACAGGTATCAAAAACAAAATCAAAAAAACTTTACAGACACTTACGCCCTTCCTTGTTCCACTCAGACACGCACTCTAGGGTTCAGGCCCGGGGCAGGGGCCTAATCAGCTTTCATGTGACTTCAATTTATGACTTCACGGGTACCCGTTGCAGTTTGTCAGCAAAAAGTACTTCAAACGATGGTGATGGTCGATTTTGTCTCTCGCATACAGTGTTCGTGGGTGAATGTTGACAGGAGATAGGTTAAATACACAAAAATGTTTACTCGTAAACCTTTAAATTTTTTCCTTGTACCATTTATTTTTGAGAGAGAGAGAGAGAGAGAGAGAGAGAGAGAATGACTGAGAATGAATGTCAGCGAGGGAGGGGCAGAGACAGCGGGAGACACGGAATCCGAAGCAGGCTCCAGGCTCTGAGAGGTCAGCACAGAGCCCCACGCGGAGCTCGAACTCACGAGCTGTGAGATTGTGACCTGAGCCGAAGTCGGACGCTTAACCGACTGAGCCGCCCAGGAGTCCCTATTTGTAAACTTTTAAAATGGCTTCCCCAATCTTTCGTGACCTGCAACTTCAAAGCTTTGCTAAGTGAAGCGGTAAATTAGGTTCAATTCTTCGGACATCTGAGTCTTTTCCACAGAAGATAAAATACTAAATTGTGAATTACTAAACCTACGGCGTTTTCTTTTGTGTTTTTCTTTTGTTTTTTGTTTTGCTGTGTGTGTGTGTGTGTGTGTGTGTGTGTGTGTGTGTGT
>NW_025927512.1:0-67638 GCF_022837055.1 Prionailurus viverrinus
ACCAGCGATGTGCATCCCAATCGTGGGTTGCTATCCTCCTGTCCACAACTAATCTGAGGATTCCAGAAGGTAGGTGAACACTATAAAACACTCTAGTCTTCTCTTACATGAAATTCAAAGACATTTTCTTGTCCAAGCTTTCTTTTAATTCTGAAGAGATGGCAATTAGTAATTGAAGGCATAATGGTCCTATAGGATATTTACCCCTATGACTGGTGGACATTATTTCATCCATCCGTGTCCCTAAAGCACATTTCATTGGAAATATTAGCCAAGGATACATACTGTAAATTCACAACTGATTCATAGCTCCCTGCAAGTTTCATTCTGACCTTGTCACATATGTCATCAAAGATATTATTAGTGACTTTTCAGATAAGCTCCCCACATCAAGATGGTGATGTTAGAGAATCTGGTATAAATGGAATTTCACAGATTCCAAATTAGGAATTATTTTCATTTTTAATGTTTCTTTTTTCTTTTTTTGAGAGAGCCCAAGCTGGGGAGGGGGGAGAGAGTGGGAGATACTGAATCTGAGGCAGGCTCAAGGCTCTAAGCTCTCAGGAAAGAGCCTGACGCGGGGCTCAAACTCATGGACTGCAAGATCACGACTTGTGTCAAAGTTGGACGCTTAACCGACGAAGCCACCCAAGCGCCCCAGGAATGATAGTTTATTGGCAAAGAAGGAGAAATTAAAGAGAGTGTAAAGGATGTCTATTTTTAATTGAGATATTGTTCACACATTTGTTGTATGAGTTTTAGGCATACATTGTAGTCATTCCATATGTCTATGAATTATATTGTACTTAAGCACAAGTGTAGCTATCCTGTGAAAGCATGCAACAGTATTATTACAGGATTGACTCCATTCCATTGGCTGTCCCTTGTATCCCTAGGACTCATTCATTCCATAGCTGCTGCCGGTATCTCTCTCAAAGGGGTTCATTCTTTATCTAACCTAAGTATTTTGGTGGTAAACGCAATTACCACTTGCTCAGCAAGTGTAAATTGGCGGTCTATTTTTCTGTGAACATTGCTTAAACCATTACAAATGATGTCATTACGTTAATAAATTCGGTTTCTTTCTTCACTCACAAGAAAGGAGGAGGAAAATATTTCTTTGTGTCCCAGGCCCTGTCATTAAAACCTTTCCCAATGTGGACAACAGGTTTAGTTGCCCAGGCACCTTCAGTGTCTCAGCTGAGTGACCAGGGCCTTGCACATTTCAAAAATTCCCATGATGGCCAACAGAGAGAGCTCGAGCACCACAGACCCGGAGAGGCAGGTTCCTCTGCCCAGGCAGTGATGGCCAGCAGAAGGTGTACCATCGGCTTTTCTGACCCAGGGCACCTGAGAGCAGGAAGGGCTTTGATTGCTCCCAGAGTACTCAGAGCCTCTTCAGCTGCCTGAGTACAGAGAGCAGAGCTGCATTTCCAGCAGGTTGTGCTGCCCGCCCCAGGGGAGATCTTGGGAGCTTTGTAGCAACTTGGCATCTCCTGAGTCGCCAGAGAGAATTTGTCTTATTGTACTGAGTGCTGAGGAATGGGCGCTGGGTGGCTTCCCTGGGCAAGCTGGTTGCTGAGCTGCACAGACCCTTGCATTTTCTGGGCTGTTCCCGTGTTTCATTCCTGCCCTTCCTGGACAGTATTTGAACAAGACATATTTTACTAAAGGTCTTGTGGATTGCGGAGTCCCACGACATCACCTCATCGATGCAGTCGATGGTTTGTTCCAGATTCAGGCTTGTTTCCGGGAAGAAACCCTGACAGAAATTCAGAAGAACAGGAGCTGAATTCCGTTAGGACATGAATACATGAAATGCTCGTCTTGGGAACTCCTAGAAGAATGAGCTGGGACCCATTTTCCGAGTCCTGCTAGAACCAGAGACCAAGGTAAGGGCACAAACTGTCCCCCACATCATACATGCTTTTTAAAAAGTTGCATGGTTATTTTTCCAACCTAATTAAGTGATTGCAAATTACAGAAAACCTGGTAGATACCTGTCATTAACGTACGTTATCTTTAATTTAAATTGCAGTGAGTGAAGATACAGTGTAGTATTAGTTTCAGGTGTAAAATATAGAGCAACCCTTCCACACGTCATCCGGTGCTCATCCCAGGTGCACTTCTTAATCCCCAGCAGCTGTTTCACCCATTCCCCACCTTGCTCTGGAAGCCCTCAGTTTGTTTCCCAGTTAGAGTCTGTTTGTCACTGCCCACCCCCCGCTTTGTTTTGTTTTATTTCCATGTGTTAGTGAAATCATTGGGTATTTGTCTTTGTCTGAAAGGCTTATTTCACCCAGAATAACATTCTCTCACTCCATCCAGCTCATGGCAAATGACAAGATTTCATGTTTTTACGGCCTAATAATATTACATTCCATAGACTACATCTCAATTTATTCATCAGTTGATGGATGCTTGGATAGTTTCTGTAATTTGGCTGTTGTAGAAAATACTGGTGTAAACATCATGGTGCATGTATCCCTTTGAAGATTTTGTATTCTTTGTGGAAATACCTTGTAGTGAAATTGCTGGATCATAAGGTACTTCTATTTCCAGTTGTGTTTTTTTTTTTTTAAGAAATCTCCATAATGTTTTCCAGACTGGCTGCCCCAGTTTGCATTCTTACCCACAGTGCAAGAGGGTTATTCTTTCCCCACTTCCTTGGCAACACCTGCTGTTTCATCCTTCATTGATTTTCGTCATTGTGACAGATGTGCTGTGTTATCTCATTGTACTTTTGAATTGTATTTCCCTGAAGATCCGTATTGTTGAGTATTTTTTCATGTGTCTCTTGGCCAGGTATATGTCTTCTTTCGGGAAATGTCCATTCGTGTCTTCTGCCCATTTTTAATCAGATTTCTCATTGTTTGGGTGCTGTATAACTGTATATTTTGGGCACTAACCCTTTATCTGATGTCGTTTGCAAATATCATTCTGTAGGTGTTTTAGTTTTGTTGATTATTTCCTAGGTGATGGAAGGTTTGAATTTTTATGAAGCCTCATTATTTTTGCTTGTGTTTCCCTTACCTCTAGAGATATATCTATAAAGACATTTGCACAGGCAATGTCAAATAAGATACTACCCGTGTTATCCTCTGGGATTTTTATGGTTTCCGGTTTCACATATAGGTCTTTGTCCATGTTGGATTTATTTTTGTGTATGTTGTAAGAAAGTGGTCCTTGGGGCGCCTGGGTGGCTCAGTCGGTTGAGCGGCCGACTTCGGCTCAGGTCACGATCTCGCGGTCCGCGAGTTCGAGCCCCGCGTCGGGCTCTGTGCTGACGGCTCGGAGCCTGGAGCCTGCTTCCGATTCTGTGTCTCCCTCTCTCTCTGCCCCTCCCCCCTTCATGCTCTGTCTCTCCCTGTCTCAAAAATAAATAAAGGTTAAAAAATTTTAAAAAAAAAGAAAGTGGTCCATTGTTGTTTTTGTTTTGTTTTGCAGGATGCTGTCCAGTTTTTCCAAAACCATATGTTGAGGAGCCCTTTTCAAAGTTTATATACTTATTTTTGAGAGAGAGCATGCAGAAGAAGGGCAGAGAGAAATGGAGACAGAGAATCCTACGCATGCTCTGCACTGCCCTGAGATCATAACCTGAGCTGAATTAACAATCACACCCTTTGTTGACTGAACCACCCCTGTGTCCCAAGACTATCTTGTTTTCCATTGGATGTTCTTTCCTGCTTTGTTGAGAATTAATTGACCATATAGGTGTGAGTTCATTTCTGCGTTTCTATTCTATTGATCTATGCCTCTGTGTTTTTTTGTTGTTGTTTTGTCAGTACCATACTGTTCTGATCAGTACAGCTTTGTAATATTACCTGAAGTCTGGAATTGTGATGTCTCCAGCTTTGCTTTTCTTCTTCAAGTTTGTTTTGGCTGTTTGGGGACTTTTGTTATTCCATACAAATTTTGAGATGATTTGTTCTTGTTCTGTCACAAATGTTTTTGTTAGTGTGATAGGGATTTCATTATATGTGTAGATTGTTTTGAGAAGTGTAGACATTTTAACAGTATTTTGTGCTTCCCATCCATGAACATGAAATGTATGTCCATTTCTTTGTGTCCTCTTCCATTTATTTCATCAGTGTTTCATAGCCTTTAGAGTACAGGTGTTTCACCTCTTTGGTTAGGTTGATTCCTGGTTTCTTGTGGTATTTGTGAGCCTGTCAATGGGATTGATCCCTTACTTTCTCTCTGTGTTAATTCATGATTTGTGTTAGAAATGCAATACATCTATGTTGCTTGATTTCTGTATATTGTGACTTGTGGAATTCATATATCAATTCTAGCAATTTTTAAGGGAATCTTTCATGTTTTTTTATAGAACACATCATGTCAGTTCCAAATAGTGAGTGTGCTACTTCTTCCTTGCCGATTTGGATGCCTCTTATTTCTTTTTGTTGTCTGAGTGCTGTGGTTAGGGTTTCCCGTACTGTGTGGAAAAACAGTTGTGAGACGTGTCATCCCTGTTTTGTCCCTGACCTTAGAGGAAAAATTTTCAATTTTTCCCCATTGAGGATGAGATGAGCTGTGGGTTTTTCCTAGATGACCTTTATTATGTGCAGGTAGGTTGACTCTCAATGTACTTTGCTGAGGGGTTTTATCATGAATGGATGTGACATTTTGTCAAATAGTTTTCCTGCATCTGTTGAAAGCATCGTATTGTTCTTATCCTTTCTTCTATTACTGTGGTGCATCATGTTGATTGATCTGTGAATGTGGAACCACCCTTGCAGCCTAGGAATATATCCCACTTGATTATGGCAAATGATTCTATTAATGTATTGTTGACTTTAATTTGAAGGTATTTTAATAAGAATTTCGGCATACATACCCATCAGGCGATTGGGCTGCAGTGTTATTTAAAAAATTTTTAAACATCTTTTTAAATGCTTATTTCTTTCCTTAGATAGAGTACATATAGTGAGGGAGGGGCAGAGAGACAGGGAGAGAGAGAATCCTGGCCATGCACCACACTGTCATGGCAGGGTCCAACATGGGACTCGAACCCACGCACCGCAAGATAATGTCCTAGTCCGAAATTAAGAGTTGGACAGTAAACACCCCGAGTCACACAGGCACCCCGCCATTTTTCGGTTTTAGTGGAAGCTTCATCTCGTTTTGGTATCAGGGTAATGATGGCCTCATAAGATGAATTTATAAGTTTTCCTTCTTTTTTATTTTTCGGAATAATTTGAGGAGAATACATATTACCTCTTTCTTAAATGGGTGGTAGAATTCATCAGTTAAACCATCTGGCCCAGAACTTTTGTGTTGGGGGGAGATTTTTTTTTTATTACTGATTTGATTTCTTTCTGTTTTCAGATTTTATGTATCTTCCTGTTTCAGTTTTGGTAGTTTGTGTGTTTCTAGGAATTTGTCCATTTTTCTCAGTGTGCAATTTGTTGCATATAGTTGTTCATAATATTAACTTCTAACTGTATTTTTGTGGTGTGGACTGTTATTTCTCCTTTCTTATTTGTGATTTTATTTATTGGAGTCCTTTCTCTCTTCTTACTGAAAAGTCTGCCTAGAAGTTTTCATGTTGATTACTGTTTTCAAAGAACCAGCCCCTGGTTTCATTGATTTTGTCTAGTGTCTTTTTGGTTTGAATATCCCTTATTTCTGTCTGAATCTCTATTACTTCCTTTCTTCTGCTGTTCTTCTTCTGATATGTGACCTAGAATATGATCAATTCTGGAGAATGTACCATGTGCGCTTGAAAAGAATATGTACTCTGCCATTTTAGTATGGAGTGTTCTAAATATATCTGTTAAACCCATCTGGTCCAGTGTGTCATTCAAAGCCATTGTTTCCTTGTTGATTTTCTGTTTACAGCTTCTGTCCTTTCATGTGAGCGATGTGTTAAAGTCCTCTACTATCATTATATTATAAATAATCAGTTCCTTTATGGTTGTTGTTAAATATTTTATATACTTGGTGATCGCATGTTGGGTGCATCAAAATTTACAATCATTGGATCTTCTTGTTTCATTGTCCCCTTTAGTATGAGATAGCATCCGTTTTCATCTCTTGTTAAAGCTGTATTTATTTATTTATTTATTTATTTATTTATTTATTTATTTATTTTAATTTAAGTCATAGTTGACATACAGTGCATTCTCGGATTTGGGAGCAGAATTTGGTGATTCATCCCTTACATACAATACCCAGTGCTCATCCCAACAAGTGCTCTCCTTAATACTCATCCCACATCTAGCCCAGCACTGACCCATTTCCCTCCATGAGCCTTCGTTTTTTTTTTTTCTCTAACATTAAGAGAGTCATGTAGTTTGTTACCACTCTTCTCGTTTCCTGCCCCCTTCCCATGTTTTCATCTGTTTTCTTTCTTCAATTCCACATGAGTGAAATCATGTATTTGTCTTTCTCTGATTGACATATTTCACTTAGCATAATACATGCTAGCTCCATCCACATCATTGCAAATGGCAAGATTTCATTCTTCTTGAAGTTGAGTTATATTTCTTTGTATATACACATGTTTGTATATATGAACGTACACATATGTACATATGTATATATCCGTATACATACATACACACACACACCACAACTTCTATATACCTTCATCAGTTGATGGATACTTGGGCTTTCTCTATAGTTTGGCTACTGTTGATAATGCTGCTATAAATACTGGCTTCATGAAATGTCATTATTAGGTATTTACCCAAAGTGTGCCAAAATAGAGTCTCGGTTTTAAAGGTTATTTTGCCTGATATCAGTATTGCTACTGGCTTTCTTTTGACATTATTGGCATAATAAATGTTTCTTCATCCTCTCACTTTAAATCTGAAGGTGACTTAAGTCCAAATAAAGCTTTGTAGGCAGCATCTAGATAGGTGTTGTTTTTGTTTGTTTGTTTGTTTGTTTGTTTGTTTTGTCCATTCTGACTCCCTATCCAATGTCTTATGATTGGAGCATTTAGTCCATGTACATTTAGAGTGATTATTAATAGGTATATATTGAGTGCCATTCTACTAGTTGTTTTGCCATTGTTTCTTGATGTTTTCTCTGATCCTTTCTTGTCTCTAACACTTTTAGTCCTAGATTTCCACTCAAAGAGCCCGATTTAAATATTCTTTTCTTTTGACTGGTAGTACATTTATTTACTTCTTTTTAATATTTCTTTTTTTTTAATTTAAGCCCACGTTAGTTACTTTATAGTGGAATAAAGTTTCAGCAGTAGAATTTAGAGATCCATCAAGTACAAAATATACCCAATACTCATCCCAAGTGCGCCCGTAATGCCCATCACCCATTTAGCCCATACCCCTATTCAGTAACCTTCCTGGAACCCTGAGTTTCTTCTCTGTATTTCAGAGTCTCTTATCGTTTGACTCCCTCTCTGTTTGTATCTTATTTTTGCTTTCCTTTCACTACGTTCATCAGTTGTATTAAATTCCACAGATGAGAGAAATCATATGATGTGTGTCTTTCTCTAACATATTTTGCTTAGCATAATCAAGTCTGGTTCCATCCATGTTGTTTCAAATAGCAAGATTTAATTCTTTTTACCGCGGAGTAATATTCCATTGTATGACTATACCACATCTTCTTTATCCATTCATCTGTCAATGGTCATTTGGGCTCTTTGCATAATTTAGTTATTGTTGATCATGTTGCTATAAACATTGCAGTGCATGTTCCACTTGGACTCAGCGTTAGTGTATCCTTTGGATAAATACGTAGTAGTGCAATTGCTGGGTCCTAGTGTAGTTCTATTTTTAGTTTTTCTGACAAATCTCCATACTATTTCCAGAGTGTCTACATCACTTTGCATTCCCACCAGCACTTCAAAAGCGTTTATTTCTCTGCATCCTTGCCAACATCTGTCTTTTTCGGAGATGTTAATTTTAGCCATTCTGATAGGTGTGTGGGGATATCTCATTGTGGTTTTGATTTGTATTTCAGTGATGACAAGTGAGATTGAGCATCTTTTCATGTGTGACCAATCTGGATGTCATCTTTCTTAAAGTGTCTGTTCATGTCTTTTGCCCATTTCTTCACCGGATTATTTGGTTTTTGGGTGTTGAGTGTGATAATTGTTTATAGATTTTGGATACTAACCCTTTATCTGATATGTCACCTGCAAATATCTTCTCCCATTTCATTCAGTGGCCTTTCAGTTTTGCTGATTCTGTCCTCTGCTGTTCAGAAGCTTTTTATCTTGAGGTCCTAATAGTTCATTTTGGTTTTTATTGCCCTTGCTTTGGAGACATGACAAGCAAGAAGTTGTTGTGGCCAGGATCAAGGAGGTAGATTATCTGTTTTCTCCGCTAGGATTTTGATGGTCCCTTTCTTACATTTATATCTTTCATCCATTTTGAGGTGTGTGTGTGTGTGTGTGTGTGTGTGTGTGTGTGTGTGTGTGTGTCTGTGTGTGTGTCTGTGTGTGTGGTTTAAGAACATAGTCCAGGTCCAATCTTCTCACTGTCCAGTTTTCCCGGTACCATTTGCTGAAGAGACTTTTGTTTTTCCATTGGATATTCTTTCCAGTGTTATCAAAGATTACTCAGCCATATGTTTGAGGGTCCATTTATGGGTTCCCCATTCTGTTCCATTGATGTCTGTGTCCGTTTTTGTGCCCGTACCATACTGTCTTGATGATTGCGGTTTTCTAATACACCATAAAGTCCAGATTTTAATGTCTCCAGCTTTGTTTTCTTTTTCAACATGACTTTGGCGATTTGGGGTCTTTTCTGGCTCCCTACAAATTTTAGGGTTGTTTGTTCTAGTTCTGTGAGGAATGCTGGTGTTGTTTTGATAGGGATTGCATTGAATGTGTCAATTGCTTTGGGTAGTATTGACATTTTAATAATATTTATTCTTCTCATCCATGAGCATGGAATGTTTTTCCGTTTCTTTGTGTTTCTTCCATTTCTTTCATAGATGTTGTATGGTTTGTTCCTTTATTTTTTTAATCTTTGTTCATTTTTGAGAGAGAGAAAGAGAGAGCACATGAGCAGGGGAGGGGCAGAAAGAGAAAGAGAGGGAGGCACAGACTCTGAAGCAGGCTCCAGGCTCCGAGCTATCAGCACAGTGCCCATCACGGGACTCAGACCCACAAATGCGGGATCATGTCCTGAACCGAAGTTGGCACTAACCGACTGAGCCACCCAGTCGCTCCTCTATTGTTTTAAGTGTACTGATCTTTTACCTCTTTGGTTATGTTTACCCCTGGGTGTTTGATGGTTTTCAGTGCAGTTGTAAAGTACATCAATCCTTGATTTCTCTCTGCTGACTCATTATTGGAGTATAGAAATGCAATCAACTTCTGTATATTGATTTTATATCCTGAGACTTTCCTGATTTCCAGTATCAGTCCTAACGGTTTTTCCATGGAGTCTTTGGGATTTCCTTGGAAAGTATCACGTCTGCGAAGAGGGAAAGTTTGACCCTCCTTGCCAATTTGGATGCCTTGTATTTCCTTTTGTTGTCTGCTTGCTGAGGTTAGAACTTCCAACAGTTTGTGGAATAACAGTGGTGAGAGTGGACATCCCAGTCGTGTTCCTGACCTTAGGGGGAAAGCTCTCAGTTTTTCTCATTGAAGATGATATTAGTTGTGAGACTTTCATATCTGGACATACTGATATTCAGACAAGATCTTTCTATCCTTCCTTTCATGCGTGCTTTTTTTTTCATCAAGAAAGGATGCTGCATTGTGTCAAATGCTCTTTCTGCATCTATTGAGAGGATCATATGGTTGTTATCCTTTCTTTTCTCAATGTGATGTATCACATCAGTTGATCTGCAGATATTGAATTGGTGGTGCATCCCAGGAATAAATTCAATTCATTGTGGTGAATAATTATTTGTATGTATTCTTGGATCCGGTTCGCTACTTTTTGTTGAGAATTTTTGCATCCAGGTTCATCAGGGAAATTGGTCTGTAGTTTCCTTTTTGGTGGGATCTTTGTCCAGTTTGGACTCAAGGCCAAGCTGGCCTCATAGAATGAGTTTGGAAGTGTTCCTTCCATGTCTCTGGCCATGACCTTATCTTGTTCTTTCATTTGGGATGCATTCCTCTTGTCTTGGCATTTTGGCTGAGTTTTTACCTTCTCTGTGTTACAAAAGTTCATTATGTTAGCTGCCTGTGAGATGAATGGCTTTATGAAATGGAGGTCATCTAGTGTCCAGGGCCTGACACATCAGGGAGTGTCTGTGGTGTGTGTCGCGTACACTGTTTTGTGTTCTGGCTGCACTTTCCTTCAGGCCAGTTGTATGGACAATGTATGGTCCTTGGCCAGAATGTGCTGAGTTTTATCTAGGTCAGCTCCGATCTGCTTCTTAAATGAGACTTGAAATGACTGCCACTCGAAGTGAAGCTCTGCAGAACTGTCTGGTCAAGAGAGGTGGTGTGGTCATGAGCTTCCGCTGGTCTCCTGGGGAAGGGGACACTCCATTGGGACTTAGGCAAGCCTGATTGACCTAGAAGGCCAGTCTCACCAGAGCACAGGAATGTGGGGTTGGTGTAAGCATCTTAGGCAGCCAGTGTGGGGATGACATTGTTTCCAGCAGATGGCTCTGTGTCTATGCTGTGGGGAAGAGGAGGAAAATGGTCCCGCACACCTCCTCTGTCCTACCTCCTTTGTCCCCTTGTTCTGAACACTGCCTCTCAGGGATACTCTCCATGATGAGTGTATAATTGCCCCACTGTTTGCACCAGGTGGTGTACAGGTCACTGTTTCCATGCCATCTGCCTGTAAGTAGTTTGCTGCCTTCTCTCAAGGATTAGACCAGTGCCCTCAGGGCTGTATCCCAGCCAAGCCTGCTAACCTTTGAAACTCCACATTCTCGGGGTCTGGATCGCTTGGTTAAGTGTCCGAGTCTTGATCTTGGCTCAGATCATGACCTCGTGGTCATGGGCTTCTCTCTCTCCCTCTATTCCTGCCCCTCCCTTGCATGTGCTCTCTTTCTCTCTCTCTCTCTCTCAAAATAAATAAACTTAAAACAAATTTAGTGGCATGGAATACCTTATTTAGGCGAGATTTCCTCCTTGAGGGAATGGCAGGGGTCTATCAGTTAAATTTCCAGCAATGACTAGGAATTTCATTGCTGACTGGGTAAAGGTTACATTCCTACAGGAATGAGTTTAGGGTTAGTGACATGAGGCCTTAACGTAAGGAACTCCATGATGGTCCTGTGAGTTTTCTTTACGTTCCAAACCCATATTTTTTCACATCAATTTTTTTATTAAAAACATAACCCTAAGTAATATTTTAGCCATCTACTGCTGGCCCAATGATCATATCCTGTAAATCTGTGACCATCTCCTAATCATAGATGGAGATCAACTCTGTGGCTCTAAGATTTTTGTGACTCTAAATTATATTGATGTATGTTACTAAGATCTTTGTGAGTCTAGGTTACTGCTGGCCTCCTGAAATCTTGACCGAGGGACACCCAGCCAGGTTTCTGAGCCATCACTTAGGCACAGAAGCACCCTTTCCAAGTCACCTCTTCCTAAAGCGTGTCTTTCCTTCTGGTACTTCTGGGTCTTACCCTTTTGCATATCACATGCTGTGATGGACAACCCCTCATGAAAACCTGTCAAAGTGGACGAGAGAAACCTGCTTGCCTGTGACTGCCACTTCATGGTCACATCTTTTCCTTCTGAAACCCCTTGAACACCCTATCATTCTTCCAGCCTTTGAACATCTCTTCGATTTGAAAATATTTCAGTCTCTTGTATTCCTGCTAAAAAAAATATGCGTGAAAATATTAAAGCAAGGATTCTTTACAATAAGTGAGCCAGTCACAATGATCCATCTGGCCGTGTGTACGTATGTTTTCTTTTTTGGACACTGTTCAGGCATGATGTGAAGTACATCCTGTAAAATCTGAGTATCATTCATTATCTAGGATAACCGCCTTTATGGAAAGCCATTTAATGACATGTTCATTCCAGATCCGAAAAACACTTAATTTACATACCACATAATACAGTGGTGTCTACATATGTTATTACCTTAAAATATGTAAAGTGGATGTTTCTATGAAGTGTATATCGTGCATTGAGTTTTCTGTACCATGAATGCTATTATTTAAATTACACAATAGTAAGAACAACAAGAATAGGTACATGGCCATCACTAGTAACTAATACTAGAACTAGTCATATAATATTAGGTGTTGAAAACATAAAACCATGATTACTAATCATCTTTTCAATCGTGGTGGGTTTCTAGTTACCAGAAAAATTGGGAAGATATTATTGAGTCTCCACATACATCAGAGTGTTTTCTGACTATTGATGTCCTCTAAGTTGATACATGATCACAATCAATATCCCAAAGAGATATGGTACTATTAACTAACTTTGTATTTGTATTCAGATTGCTTCAGTTTTAACCTCTTCTGTCCCAGACTCATCCCAGCTGGCACATGACAGTCATCCTGTCTCCTTCGGCTTCACTTGGCCATGGCGATTTTTAGATTTTTCCTTATTTTTCATAATCTGCAAAGTTTTGAGGGTATGTTTGTAGAATGTATTTTGTAGAATGATCCTTGGGTGGGATATGTCTAACGTTTGTACAAATGCTTAGGCTGACTACTGTGTTTTGGAGCAGAAGATCCAGAGGCATAGTTCCATCCATAATTATCACTTCACATAAAGGTTGTTTACTCTGAAGATTTGGGTCTTTTGTGGTTCTGTACAAATTTTAGGACCGTTCTAGTTCTATGAAAAATGTTGTTGCTATTTTGATGGCGATGGCATTAGTTGTGTCAGTTGCTGTGGGAAGTATAGACATTTCCATGAAATTTGTACTTCCGATCCATGAGTATGGAATATCCTTCCATTTTTTTGTGTCATCTTGTATTTCTTTCATCACTGTTTTATAATTTTCAGAGTATAGGTCGCTCACCAGCTTGGATAGATTTATTCATAGATACCTTATTATTTGGTGTACAACTGTAAATGGGACTGTTTTCTTAATTTCTCTCTCTACTGCTTCGTTATTGTCTAGAAAGGCAACAGATTTCTGTACAATGATTTTGTATCCGGTGACATTGCTGTATTCATTTATCACTTCTAGCAGTTATTGGGTGGACTCTTTAGGGTTTTCTATATATAATGTCATGTAATCTGCAAAGTGTGAAAGATTCACTACTTCCAGATTTGGATTAGTTTTTCTTTTCTTTTCTTTTCTTTTCTTTTCTTTTCTTTTCTTTTCTCTTTTCTTTTTTTTCTTTTCTTTTCTTTTACTTTAATTTACTTTATGTTGTTTTCTTTCGTTTCGTTTTGTTTGATTTATCTGCCGGCTGTACCTTGGACTTCCAATGCTATGTTTATTAAAAGTGGTAAGGGTAAACATCCTTGTGTTTTCCCTGACCTTATAGGAAAAGCTCTCAGATTTTCTCCATTAAGGTTGATTATAGCTGCAGGGTTTTCATAGAAAACATTTATTGCATTGATGTATGTTCCCTGTAAACCTACTTTGGGGGGTTATAATCATGAATGGATGTTGTAGTATGTCAAGTGCTTTTTCTTCATGTATTGAAATGACCGTATGGTTCTTTTCTTTTAACGTTTATTAATTTTGAGAGAGACAGAGTGTGAGCAGGGAAGGGGCAGAAAGAGAGTGGGAGACACAGAGTTCGATGGAGGCTCTTGGCTCTGAGCTTTCAGCACAGAGTCCGATGTGGGACTTGAACTCACGAGGCATGGGGTCATGTCCTGAGCTGATGTCGGACTGCTAAAGGATTGAGCCACCCAGGTGCCCCGATCATATGGTTCTTGTCCTTTCTCCTGTTGTTATATTGTATCACATTGATTGATTGGCAAATACTGAACCACCCTTGCAGCTTGGGAATAAATCCCACTTAATTGTGGGATATATTTATAGTTGTTATATCTCCTTTTGGACTGTACCCTTTACTGTTATATAACGTCCTCCTCTGTCTCTTGTTATGTACTTTAAGTGTATTTTTTCTGATACAAGTATTGTTACTCTAGTTTTTTTTTTCATCTGTTCTTACACCCTATGTCTCTAGATTGGAGCGTTC
The DNA here is from genome assembly GCF_022837055.1 of Prionailurus viverrinus. Classification (NCBI taxonomy): domain Eukaryota; kingdom Metazoa; phylum Chordata; class Mammalia; order Carnivora; family Felidae; genus Prionailurus; species Prionailurus viverrinus. The sequence continues at coordinate 14,035 of NW_025927512.1, forward strand.
ATTCCATTTACCTTCAAAGAAATGATTGCTATGTATGTATGTATGTATGTATGTATGTATGTATTGCCATTATATTACCTGTTTTCTTGTGGTTTCTAATGATTTTCTCCAATCCTTTCTTGTCTGTCTTTCATGTTTTGCTTATTTTCTTTAGTGAAGTATTTTAATTTATTTATCTTTATTCTTAGCATATTTGTGACTGGATTCTGATATATGGTTACTGCTGGGTTATGTATATAACCTCTTCTGCATTTAGCAGTTTGTATTAAGCTGATGGTCATTTACCTTGGAACCCATTATTTTCTCCTCCCTAAGTTTTTGGTAGATGTTATTATATTTCAAATCCATATCTGTGAGTTCCTTAACTATTTTTTACAAAAATATTCATGTTTTACTTGATTTGTGTCTTTTACGTCTATAGTGTCACTTTTGGTCTCTCCTTTCCACTCAAAGAGTCCCTCTTCATATTTCTTGCAGGACTGGTTTAGTGGTACAAACACCTTCAGTTTTTGTTTGGGAAAGTCTGTGTCTACTTCCATTCTGAATGATAGACTTGTTGGATAGAGTATTCTTGGCTGCTAATTTTTCCATTCAGCACTTTGAATATGTGATGTCACTTGCTTCTCGCTTGCCAAGTATCTGTTCAGAAATCTGGTAGCTAGCCTTATGGGTCTTCCCTTCTAAGTGAAGGTCTCTTTGTGTTGCTGCATTTAAGAGTTTTTCTTTATTGTCACTGTAATTTGCAAGTTTGCTTACAATATGTCTGCATGTTGGCCTGATTTTCTTCATTTCGATGTGAATTCTCTAGCCTCCCGGATGTGGACGTTTGTTTCCTCCCCCAATTAGGGCATTTTTCAGCTATTGTTTCCACAAATAAATTTTCTGCCCCCTTTTCTCTTTCTTCTGCGACTCCTACAATATCAATATTGTTATCTTTGCTGCAGTCACTGAGTTCCCTTAGTCTCATCTCACGTTGCAGAATTCTGTTCTCTCTCTTTGGTTCAATGTGATTCATTTCCATTACTCAGTCTTCGATGTCACTGGTTTGCTCCTCTGCTTCTTCCATCCCTTTGTTAGTTCCAGCAAGCGTGTCTCTCTTTTATTGTGTCATCAATGTCTACTGTACTATTTCTTATCTCTAGTCAGGGGTCTCACTCTTCTACTCATTTCACAACTCTAATGAGTATCCTTATGATCATTGCTTTCAAATCTGTATCAGGTATGTTACCTACATCTCTTTGGCTTAGATCTCTGGTTGTGACTTTCACTAGGTCTTTCATTGTGGAAAAACATCTCTGTGTGTCCATTTTGTCTTTTTCTCTGTCTCTGTTTCTCTGTGTTAAGAAAGTCAGCTGTACCTTCTGCTCTTGAAACTAATAACGTTATGAAGAAGAGGTCCTGGAGAACTCAACAGTGCACGTCTCCATTTATAGGACCGGACCTTCAGGAGGCTATCGTATGGGTACTGTTCACAGCCTGCTGTTGTGTCTGGGTTACTTTTCCTTTTAGTGCAGGTGTCTGCACTGATTGCATGCTGTTGTGGGCTGTGCTTCGTCTCATTGGTTTTAGTGGGACCCAGGCAGGCCAGCTGTGGGGTGGTAGGCCTGCTGGATAACTTGGGCACAGGGCAGGAGTGTTAGCAAAATTTCACAGGGCTACAAGTCCTATGCCAGATTTCCCTATGTTCCTTGTTGGCTGGGGGCTGTGGACCAGCAGTAGAAGCTAGGGGCTTGAGGATATGCACAGAGCATGTCTGTGCCTGGGGACATGTGGCTTAGTGAGACAGATGAGGGTGCATGGATATGTACAGCTGGGTGAGGTGCAGACGCGCACAGCATGTTGTGGCAGCTATGCATGCAGCTTGTCAGACAGGGTGCCCTTGTGGTTTGAAAAATGTTTGGCCTGAGACCAGCAGGCTTGGTTTGGTGAGTCCCCTAGTGAACCCTTGGGACTAGCACACTGATAATGGGTTAGTTAGCAAGTGTCTGTGCAGCCTCACCCTCTTGTGGGTGCTTCTATGCTTATTCTGGGAGGCTGGGGGAGAAGAATAGTGCCTGTGAGCTCCCTCGTTGTTGGAGAAGTCCTCCAACACACTCCGGAATCAGCATGAATACATCTGTCTCCTGTTCCCTCAGCATTGTGCAACATGCCATGTTTACATTGCCTCTCTACACACGCAGGGATCTGGCTATCACTAATCCTCCTGGATCTCCCAGTGCTGGGTCATTGGACCTCCAAAGCTCCTGTGTATGAACACAAAGGCATTCAGCCCCTCTAAGTTCTAATGCCCAATGTTATGGAGATTAGTCTTTCCTGTATGACCTCCCTGGTGTGGGGCTCACTTTTTCTGCCCCTTCTGCAGGCAGACAGCCTCCACCTTTCTGACATTCCTAACCTTTCTGATGCAGCTTCTCTCTACTTCGGTGTGGAGTTTGTTCTGCCAGTCTTTGGATCGCTCTTTGGTTCATGGACTTGGATGTGGATGTTATGCAGTTGAAAACATGGGACAGGGTGAGCTCAGGGTCCTCTTATTTTGCTATTATTAATTTTTTAAAAGTCTTATGATTTTGGATTTTTGAGACATGAGAAGACAGACTCATATCACACATGCACTTCAGGATTGGAAAGTAACTTTCCCACATTTGCTTCTATTATTTTATGTTTTGAAACTCTCTTTAATGAGGTATAATTACATCTAACAAACCTCAAGTTAAAGGGTATACTTTGATGAGATTGAGGGTACAGGACCATGGGTACAGCACCATGAAATCATATGGTTTCTCCCTAAACCTTCCATCATGATCTCTTTGTGTCTAATGCTAATGTTGCTTTTGAAGTAAGGACTACTTTTTTTTTCCCCCACGTTTTCACATATTGCCCAGGTGTCTGAAAGCTGGCATTGGGGTATCTCCTTTTCCAATAGTCTATATTCCCATAAGTTTTGCAGTCGGTTTACCTTTGGACTTTTGCTTCTATTGTATCTCTCTGTATGTTCACATACTCTCGTTGCAATACTTTAATGATGAGGTCTTCATCATCGCTTTAATTTTCACTAAATGGTATGAGCTGCAGTTCCACTTATGACAGAATGCACAGGCTTCCTATGATATGTATTCAAGAGCAAGGCAGATATCCTGAGCACTTGAGCTGAGAATGTCACCCTGTCTTTTGCCGGCCCTCTTCCCTTCCCTGCGAGACAAGAATCTCCTTTTGTTCACACAGAAATGTGGGTGAAGTCAGTAGAAAACATTGCCTTCTCTCCTCTTCCCTTTATCTCTCAAAATCCTTGCCACTATCTTCTGCCTTTCCCTTTCTCTGACTCAATATCCCAGGCCCACAGTTTCACTCCAGCCATGATCAGGGTGTCCTCCAGCTGATGGCCTCTGCCCTGTCCATCCCTCAGTGAGAAATCTGGAGTAGGATTATGCATTTCACAAAACTGATCAAGAAATATGTGATCCTCAGAGACCTCCTGCACAAGGTTGCTGTCCGTGGAGACATGGTATCCCGAGGGAGGATCTGATTCCATGTGTGGCCTCCTCACTCATCTCCCACAGTCACTGCTGGTCCCTGATCCTTACCCACCATTACAAATCAGCCATATGCTAGGGTCAGGTACCTGTCTATCTGACCCCAAGCACCAGGAGTCAGTGAATATTTCTAAAATAAATGAGCACAGGCACCCCATGCATCTAGATATAGGAAGTTACCATCACCCCAGAAAACTCCCTCGGGCTCCTCTGCAAAAAAGGCGATCTTGCTACTATCCTACACCACTGCAACTTCTGCTAGTTTGTTACCTGTGTGTATAGGAACCACATTGTGTACATTCGATGGGGGGTGAGAGTAGGTCTTCCTAGAAGCAAACACTGAAACAGAGACAGAACAGTGAAAGTACTATTAAGGGATACTAAGAAAAACAAAGTGGAGAGCTCAGGGTTAGCAGAGAAAGCATGCAGGCAGATCTGACACATTTTTAAGATATATATAATCAACATACTCTGTCACCTCACACAGTCCTCTTCAAATTTCAAAATAGCTGTCGTATAAGGCAGTGAGATTTACGAGATTTGGGGTTATTTCCCTACGGTCTTATGTTTTCCTACATGCATTCCCTCTTCAGTACTTAATCTGTGGCCTCAGATGAACACTTTAGTGTGGATGCATCTGCGAGTCTATATGTAATGGAATATGATTGTCTTCAGATTTCAGATGTAGAACTCTGATATACACATTCTCGTAATTATCTTTTTCTTTCTTTGTCTGGCAGGGCCTGAATCTTAATACAATAAGTGTGCCATTGTCTTCTTTAAAGTGGCGATCCCCAATCCCTGGGCGGAGGCGTTAACCGCCTTAGTTTAATGAACTTCTGTGACCATCTTTTTTTGATGATCATTTGTGTGGCGATATCTTAATTGAAACTGTGAGTAGAGTGAGTGGATATTTCCCAGACATTTTGCAGATGCATTCTGTATTCAATGTCTTCTTTTCATTATGTCCTTAGAAACAAATATTACCCCTCTTTCACAGATAACCCATCTCAGGCTCTGTGTAGGTCCCACTGAGAATTGGTATTCTGGCTGAGATAGCAGGAACACAGGGAAACCCTCGGGATATTGTGAGAGAAGTTTAAGGAGATAGATGCAAAGCCATAGTCAGGTTATGTCAGGGGTCCAGCAGGGGTGGCATCTGGGCATCCCTGAATTGTAGGTTTACCCAGGCTAAAGGCCAATGCAGGCACTCAGCTGATCTAGATCCTGTCTTCACTTTTAGTCTCACTGAAGGATATGAACTTATGCAGACAAGCATTTCCTTAAGACCAAGTTAAATTTTCTATATATCCAGGGCATTTTTTCACCCATAAATATCCAGAACCTTCAGACAACGCAGGGAGACAACAACCTTTTTAGATGATCACCTGGGTGCACTTTGACAAATATGACATTTTGGAGAGGAACCTTGCATTGTGCACTGAGAGTGATCCCACATAGTAGCTCCGTGTGGAACTCGTGCTCCCTGCTCAGGCTGTGGTCAGGAATGGGCTGCAACTGCATCTCACTGAACCCAGGACCCTCCCCTCTGCACTTCCTCAAAGTCTGCTTACTGTCCTCTAATTTCTCAAATTTCTATTCCTGTGTGATTCAAGTTTCCCCCACTCCTTCACTGGTGCTTTCAACATGGTGACCACAAGGTCTATGTCATATAATGCATGTGCCCCATTTCACACAGGACACCTAAGTCACCTACACTTAGGGGTGCATCTCATCCTTCACAGAACTCAAAGCATTGTGTCTGTAAAATATGCACCAGTACGCCCGATACATCTGTCTTTGTGTAAAAATCCTCTTTCTTGTTGACAGGAGAAACCTAAAGCTGACCTCATTACGGGGAAATGATACAGTCCATTGAACATATGTCCTGAGAAACTTGAGATATGTTACAAAGTCCTCAGGCAGTTTTGCAGTTGAATTGCCAAGCCCTAACAACCATCTCTACATTTTTCCCACAAAGTGTTTCACGAAGTAGATGAATATGCTTTAGAAATCCCTAACCACTTCAGTTTATCTACCCAAATAGAGGAGGTGGAGGATGGGGGGGGGGTGGTTCATAGCCCATGACTGGTGATGAAGGACTGTCCATGGGGTTAGGGTTAGGGGTTAGGGTTAGCGGTTTGGGGTTAGGGTTAGGGTTAGATTAGATGGTTAGATTTAAAGGGTTGGGATTACGGTGAAGGTTAGGTTTAGGGTTTAGGGGCTAGGGTTGGGGAGTAGCTTTGGGTTAGGGTAGGGTTTAGGTGTTAGTGTTAGTATCAGCATTAGCTTCAGGGTCAGGGTCAGGGGATAGGGATTAGGATTTAGGTTTTATTGTTTAGAGTTTAGGTTTTAGGTTTTGGGGTAGGGGTTAAGTTTTCGTGGTTACGTGTTAGTGGTTAGGTTTTAGGGTTATGGTCAGGGTCAGTGTTTGGTTAGGGTTAGTGTTTAGTATTTATGATTTGGGGATTAGGGTTAGTGGTTAGTGTTCAGGTCTAAGGTTTAAGTTTATGGTTACAGTTAGGATTTGGATTCGGATTTGGGGTTTAGCGTTCAGCGTTTCGGTTAGGGTTTGTATTATTGTTGTGGATGGTGTTAATGTATATTAGTGGCATGGTTTGGGTTAGGGATAGGATTTAGGGCTAGGATTAAGGTTTGGGTTTGGGTTAGAGTTAGGGTTAGTAGTTAGGATTAGGGTCTAGGATATTGCAGGGGCTGAACCCACAGCATTGCAATTGTCTACCCTAAGTGCTCAGGTGAGGTTCCAAGGTCGGTTGCCTGTCACGATTAGTCTTTTGGTTCTAATCCAGACAACTGTATGGGAGAGTGGTCTGGTAGGCCTCAGGAATATTCTCAGGAAGCTGCAGCCAGGTTTTTGAAATGACATGGTGATGTTCCAGGTTCTAAGCCGAGTGATCCTGCACCACTTCTGGACCCCAGGGCGTGGTGTTGTCAGACTTTGTTATTGGGTCTGAATGGGTAGAGAGCCTTAACTAGGGTTATGGTTTGTTACAGGGACATCACCAGGATGTAAGCGACTCTAGTTTCGTGATCTCCCTCTAGGACTGAATTGAGGACCCATGCGACGGTGCTTTTCAACTGTAGGTTTAGGGTTGAGATAGTGTTAGGATTCAGTTGAGGGTTCTGTTTAGGTTTAGGCATGGTTTAGGGTTACGTTCCAGGAGACACTAGGCGCTGAAACCAGAGCAGTGCAGTTGTTTCCCCGAAAGTCTAATTTGAAGGAACAATGGATGGTGCCGATTAGGATTAGTCTTTGAGTTCCAAGGCTAGACAACTGTATGGGCCACTAGTTGGGTAGGCCTCTGGAAATCTCTCTGGATCTTCAACCGGTCCTTCAAAAGAACATAGTGTATTACATGTCCTATGCGGAGTTATGCTGCACCGCTTTTGTTCCCCAGGCATGTGGTGTTGTCATACGTTGTTATTGGGTCTAATATGGAGAGAGCCTTATCTAAGGTTAGGGTTCTGTCCAGTGACATTTCCAGCTCCAAGCGAAACCAGTCTCGTCATCTCCCTCGAGGTCTGAAGTGAGGGCCAATATGACGATGCGGAGCAACTATAGGGTTTGGGTTCGAGTTAGGTTCGGTTTCAGTTGAGGGTTAGAAGTAGGGTCAGATTTTGTTCCCAGGAGGTTCAATGTGCTAAACACATAGCAGTGCACTTGTCTCCCTGAAGGGCTGAGTTGAGGGCACAAGGGAGGGTGCCGGTCAGGGCTTGTCTTTGGGTTCCAAGGCCAGACAACTCTATGGGCCACTGGTCGGTTAGGCCTCAGGAATACTTTTGAGTACCTGAAACCCAACCTTGGAAACGACATGGTGATGTTCCAGGTTCTATGTGGAGTGATCCTGCATCGCTTCTGGACCCCAGGCGCATGGTGTTGTCAGATTTTGGTATTTGGTCCCATGGGAAGAGAGCCTTAGCTAGGGTTAGGGTTTGGTCCAGGGACGTCACCAGAGCTGAAGCAACTCCCGTCTCGTGATCTTCCTTCAGGGCTGAAGTGAGGGCCTGGGTGATGGTACGGGTCAAGTGTACGGTTAGGTTTCGAGACTGGGTTAGGTTTTGGTTGGCGGTTCTGGTTGTGGTTAGGGTTACGGTTAGGTCCCAAGAGGCTCCAGGCACTGAACCTACAGCAGTGTGGTTGTCTACCCAACGGGCTGAGTTGAGGGCTCAAGTGAGGGTGCTGGTCAGGATTAGTCTTTGGGTTCTTATGCCAGATATCTCTATGGGCCCCTGGTTGGGTAGGCGTCAGGATTCCTCTCAGATAGCTGCAGTCGGGTTTTGGAAACCACATGGTGATGATCCAGATTATTTGTTGAGTGATCCTGCACCATTTCTGCACCCCAGGCACTTGGTGTTGCCAGACTTTGGTATGGGGTCCCCATTGGGAAAGAATCTTAGCTTGTGATAGGTTTCGGTCTAGGGACATCAACAGGGCCAAAGCAACTCCAGTCTTGTGATCTCCCTCGAGGGCTGAAGTGAGGGCCCATGCGACGGTGCAGCTCAACTGTAGGGTTAGTTTTCGAGATAGGGTTAGGTTTTGGTTGAGAGTTCTGGTTAGCGTTAGGTCCAAACAGGCTCCAGGAGCTGAAGCCACAGCAGTGCAGTTGACTCCCCGAAGGGCTGAATTGAGGGCACAGGGAGGGTGCCCTCAGGATGAGTCTTTGGATTCCAAGGCCAGACAACGCTGTGGGACAGTGTTCGGATATTTCTCAGGAATACTCTTGAACAGCTGCTACCGGGCCTTGGAAGTGACATGGTGATGTTCCAGATTCTCTGCTGAGTGATCCTGCACCGCTTCTGGACCATAGGCGCGTGGTGTTGTCACTTTGGTATTGGGTTCTTATGGGGAGAGAGCCTTATCTAGGGATAAGGTTCGGTCCAGAGACAACACCAGAGCCGAAGCGACTCCAGTCTCATGATCTCCCTCGAGGGCTGAATTGAGGGTCCTTGCAATGGTGTGAGTCATGGGTTTGGGTTCGAGATACCGTTAGGTTTCTCTTGAGGGTTCTGGTTAGGGTTAGGGTTCGGTCCCAGGATTCTCCCTGTGCTGAACCCACAGCAGTGCAGATGTCCCCCTGCAAGGCTGAGTTGAGGGCACAAGGGAGGGTGCCACTCAGGATTAGTCTTTGGGTCCCAGGCCATACAATTCTATGGATCACTCGTCAGTTAGGACCAGGAATTCTCTTGTGCACCTGTACTCAGGCCCTGGAAATGACTTGGTGATGTTCCAGTTTCTTTTTTTTTTTTTTTTAATTTTTTTTCAACGTTTTTATTTATTTTTGGGACAGAGAGAGACAGAGCATGAACGGGGGAGGGGCAGAGAGAGAGGGAGACACAGAATCGGAAACAGGCTCCATGCTCTGAGCTGTCAGCCCAGAGCCTGACGCGGGGCTCGAACTCACGGACCGTGAGATCGTGACCTGGCTGAAGTCGGACGCTTAACTGACTGCGCCACCCAGGCGCCCCGTGATGTTCCAGTTTCTATGCTGAATGATCCTACATCGCTTCTGGACCCCAAGCACGTGGTGTTGCGAGACTTTGGTGGGTCCCAATGGGGAGAGAGCCCTAGCTAGGGTTAGGGTTTGGTCCAGGGATATCCCCAGATGCAAAGTGACTCAAGTCTCTTGATCTCCCTCGAGGGCTGAAGTGAGGGCCCATGTGATGGTGCGGGTCAAGTGTAGCATTAGGTTTCAGTTGAGGGTTCTGGTTAGGGGTAGGGTTAGGTCCCAGGAAGCTACTGGCTCTGAGTCCACAGCAGTGCAGTTGTCTCCCCGAAGGGCTGAGTTGAGGGCACATGGGAGGATGCTGATCATTTTTAGTATTTCCGTTCCATTTCCAGACAACTGTATGGGCCATTGATTGTGTAGGCCTCAGCAATCATTTCAGAAAGCTGCAGCCCGGCCTGAAAAACGACATGCTGAATTCCAGGTTCTATCTGGAATGATCCTTCACTGCTTCTGGACCCCAGGTGTGTGGTGTTGTCAGACTTTGGTTTTGGGTGCCCATGGGTAAGAGCCTTAGCTAGAGTATGGTTCCATCCAGGGTTGTCGCCAGGCTGAAACAACACCACTGTTGTGAATTCATTGGAGGGCTGATGTGTAGCTGTGAGTCTGCTATAGAGTTAGTGTGCTAGATACGGTTAGGCTTAGGGTGAGGGTTATGTTTCGGTTCACCGTTAGTGTTAAGGTCCAGGTGAGTGAAGGCAGTGACTCTACAGCAAAGCAGTTGTCTTCCTGGAGGCCTGAGTGCAGTACAGAAGGGAGGGTTTTCGTTCGCATTAATCTTTGGGTACCAAAGCCAGACAAACATATGGCCCACCCTTTGGGTAGGCCTCAGGATTCTTCTCGTGCAGCTGCTGTCGTGCTTTGCATATGACATGGTGATGTTCCACATTTCATGCCTAGTATTTATGCACCGATTCTTGATCTCATGTATGTGCTGATGTCAGACTTTGTAAATGAGTCCCCCTGGGGATAGACAATTAGCTAGGGTCAGGGTTCAGTATAGGGAAGTCGCCAAGTCCGAAGCGACACCAGTGTTTTGAATTCCATGGAACGCTGAATTGAGGGCACATGCGTGGCTGTGAATCTGGTTTAGAGTTAGTGTACTAGATAGGGTTAGGGGTAGGGTGAAGGTTATGGTTAGGGTTATGATTAGGGTTAGGGTCAGGTCTCAGGAGGCTCTAGGCACTGAACCCACAACACTGGTGTTATCTCCACAAAGGGGTGAGTGGTGTCCCCAAGGGAGGGTGTCAATCAGGACTAGTCTTTGGGTTCCAAGGCCAGACAAATGTAAGGGTCACCCTTCGGGTAGGTCTCAGGATTCATCTCGTGCAGCTGCAGTCACGCTTTTGAAATGAGATAGTGATGTTCCACATTCCATGTCGAGTATTTCAGTACAGATTCTCGAAACCGTGTGCATGCTGTTGTCAGACTTGGAATTGGGTCCCGACGGGGAGAGAGCCTTACCTAGGGTTTGTGTTAGGTCCAGGGAAGTCAGCAGGAGCGAATCGACTCCAGTTTCGTGATCTCCCTCGAGGACTGAATTGAGGGCCCATGCGACAGTTCGGGTCAAGTGTAGGATTTGGGTTAATGTTAGGGTTAGGTGTAGGGTGAGGGTTATGTTTAGGGTTACGTTAGGGCTGGGGTTAGGTCCCAGGAGTCTCTAGGCACTGACCCCACCACAGAGCAGTTGTCTCCCCGATGGGCTGAGTGGAGTACACAAAGGAAGGTGCCAGTCAGGACTAGTGTTTGGTTTCCGTTGCCAAACAAATATTGGGCAAGCTTATATAGGCCTCAGAATCCTCTCGTTCAGCTGCAGTTCCTCTTTGAAAATGACATAGTGATGTTCCACGTTCCACATCGAGTATTTCTGTACCGTTACTCGAACCCATGTGCGTGCTCTTGTCAGACTTTGCAATTGGGTCCCCATGGGGACAGAGCCTCAGTTAGGGTTAGGTTTCGGTCCAGGGGAGTCACCATGGCAGAAGCCATAGCAGTGTTGTGAATTCCATGGGGGGCTGAAGTGAGGGTTGTGCGTGGCTATGGGTCTGGTGTAGCTTATCAAGGTTGATAGGGTTAGGTGTAGGGTAAGAATTATGTTTAGGATTAGGGTTAGGTTTAGGTCCCAGAAGACTCCAGACACTGATCCCACAGCAGAGCTGGTGTTAACCCGAGGGGCTGAGTGGAGTACCCAAGAGAGGGTGTCGGTTAGGATTAGCCTTTGACTTCCAAGGCCAGAGAAATGTATGTGTCACCCTTCGTGTAGGACTCAGGAAGCCTCTCGTGCAGCTGCAGTCGCGCTTTGGAAATGACATGGTGATGTTCCACGTTCCATGCCAAGTATTTCTTCACTGATTCTCGAGCCCGCATGCGTACTGTTGTCAGACTTTGGAATTGGGTCCCCGAGCCTTAGCTAGTGTTAGGGTTTGGTCCAGGGAAGTCGCCAGGCCCGAAGCAACTCCGGTTTTGTGATCTCCCTCGAGGGCTGAATTGAGGGCACATGCGAGGGTGTGGTTCAATGTAGGGTAGGGTTAGATATAGGGGTAGGTGTAGGGTGCGGGTAATTGTTAGGGGTACAGTTAGGGTTATGGTTTGGAAATAACATGGTGATGATATATATTCCATGCCAAGTATTTCTACACCTGTTTCGAACCCTTGTGTGTGCTATTGTCAGATTTTGGACTTGTTTTCCCATGGGAGAGACACTTAGATAGGTTCAGGGTTTGGTCCAGGAATGTCACCAGGGCCAAAGCAACTCCAGTGTTGTGAATTCCATGGAGCTCTGAAGTCAGGGCACATGCGCAGCTGTGGGTCTGGTGTAGACTTAATGAGATAGATAGGGTTCAGTGTAGGGTGATATTTATGGTTAGGGTTACTGTTAGGTTTAGGTTTAGGTCCCATGAGACTCCAGACACTGACCCCAAACAGAGCAGGTGTCAACCTGAAGGGCTGAGTGTAGTACACAAGGGAGGGTGCGCATCAGTCTTCGTAGTTGGGTTCCAAGACCAAACAAATGTATGGGCCACCCTTTGGGTAGGCCTCAGGATTCCTCCCCTGCAGCTGCAGTCGTGCCTTGGAAGTGACATGGTGATGTTCCAAGTTCCATGCCAACTATTTCTGGACCAATTCTTAAACCAGTATGAGAGCTGTTGTCAGACATTGGAATTAGGTCCCAACGCATACAGAGCCATAGCTAGGGTTAGAGTTCATTCCAGCAGTGTGGCTATGGCCGAAGAGACTCCAGTCTCGTAATCTCGCTGCAGGGCTCAATTGAGTGCCCATGCGAGTGTGCGGGTCAAGTGTAGTGTTTGGGTTAGAGATAGGGTTAGGTGTAGGTTGAAGTTTACGATTAGGGTTAGGGTTAGGTCCTAACCCAGCAAGCTCCAGGCACTGAACGCACAACAGAACAATTGTCTCCCCGAAGGGCTGAGTGTAGGATACAAGGGAGGGTGCCTGTTAGGATTAGTCTTTGGGTTTCACAGCCAGGAAAATGTATGGGCCACCCTTTGGTTAGGCCTCAGGAATCCTCTTGTGCAACTGCAGCTGTTCTTTTGAAATGACATGGTTATGTTCCACGTTCCATGCTGAGTATTTTTGCACCGATTCTCGAACCTTTGTGGGTGGTGGTGTCAGATTTTAGAATTGGGTCCCCATGGGGAGAAAGCTTTAGGTAGGGTTAGGGTTCAGTTTAAGGAAGTCGACAGGGCTGAAGCGACTCCAGTCTCATGATCTCCATCGAGGGCTGTGTTGAGGGCCCTAGAAAAGGTGGGGGTCAAGTATAGGGTTCAATTACAGATAGGGTTAGGTGTAAGTTGAAGGTTATGTTTACGGTTATGGTTAGGGTTAGTTTTAGGTCTCAGGAGGCTCCAGGAACTGAACCCACAACTGTGCAGTTGTCTCTCCGAAGGGATGAATAGAGTACATAAAGGAGTGTGCCGGTCAGTATCACTTCATAGGATCCAAGGCCAGAGAGATGTTTGGGCCACCCTTGGAATAGGCCTCTGGAATCCTGTCGTGCAGCTGCAATCACACTTTGCAAAAGATATGGTGATGTTCCATGTTCCATGCCGAGTATTGTTGCACCGATTCTCGAACCTGTGTGCGTGCTGTTGTCAGACTTTTGAACTGGGTCCCCATGGGGATAGACACTTAGCTAGGGTAAGAGTTCTGTACAGGGAATTGCTAAGGCCGAAGCGACACCAATGTTGTCAATTCCATGGAGGGCTGAAGTGAGGGCACATGTGCGGCTGTTCATCTGGTTTACTTTTCATGTGCTAGATAGGGTAGGTTGAGGGTTATGTTTAGGGTTATGTTTACGGTTAGTGTTAGGTCCCAGGAGGCTCTCCATCCATGTAGTTTCAAATGGCAAGATTTTATTTTTTTTTGATGGCTAAGTAATATTCCATGGTGTGTGTATGTATGTAGGTGTATACACACACACGCACACACACACATAAACATACTATGTATGTATGTATGTATGTATGTATATATACCACGTCTTTATCCATTCCTCCATCGATGGACATTTGGGCTTTTTCCTTACTTCAGCTATTGTTGATAGTACTACTATAAACTTTGGGGTTCACGTGTCCCTTCGAAGTAGCATATCTGTATCCCTTGCATAAATACCTACTAGTGCACCTGCTGGGTTGTTGAACAGTCTTCTTTTTCATTTTTTGAGGAAACTACATACTGTTTTCCAGAGTGGCTTCACCAGCAGTGCAAGCCAGTGCACCAGCAGTGCAAGAGTTCCTCTTTCTCCATTTCCTCGCCAACATCTGTTGTTGCCTGTGTTGTTAATGTTAGCCATTCTCACAGGGGTGAGGGGGTGTTTCATTGTGGTTTTAATTTGTATTTTCCTGATGAGGGATTTTGAGCATTTTTTCATGTGTTGGTTGGCCATCTGGATGTCTTCCTTAGAGGAGTGTTTGCTCGTGTCTTTGCCCATTTCTTCACTGGATTACTTGTTTTTTGGTATGTTCTCGAGTTTGGTATGTTCTTTATAGATTTTGAATACTAATCCTTTATCTCATATGTCGTTTGCAAATATCTTCTCCCATTCTGTTGGTTGCCTTTTAGTTTTGCTGATTGTTTCCTTCTCTGTGCAGAAGCTTTTTATTTTGATGAGGTCCTAATACTTCAGTTTTGCTTTTGTTTTCCTTGCTTCCGGAGATGTGTTGGGTAAGAAGATGTGGATGCCAACATTAAGAGGTTTTTGCCTGCTTTCCCCTTGAGGATTTTGACGGCTGCCTATCTTACATTTAGGTCTTACATCCGTTTTGAGTGTGTTTTATGTGAGAAAGTGGTCCAGGCTCATTCTTCTGCATATCACTGTCCAGTTTTCCCAGCACACTTGCTGAGGAGACTGTCTTTATTCCATTGGATCTTCTTTCTTTTGGTCAAAGATTAGTTGGCCATACATCTGTGGGTCCAATTCTGTGTTCCTGTTCTGTTCCATTGATCTGAGTGTCTGTTCTTGTGCCAGTACTGTACTGTCTTGATGATTACAGCTTTGTAATACAGCTGGAAGTCCAGGATTGTGATACCTCCTACTTAGGTTTTCTTTTTCAAGATTGCTTTGGCTATTCGGGGTCTTTTCTGGTTCCATACAAATTGAAGGATTGTGTTTTGTAACTCTGTGGAGAATGCTGGTGTTATTTCGATAGGCATTCAGTTGAATATATAGATTGCTTTGGGTACTATTGACATTTTAACAATAGTTGTTCTTCCTATCCAGGTGCATGGAATATTTTTCATTTTTGTGTGTTTGTCATCTTCAATTTCTTTCATAATCTTTCTATAGATTTCAGTGTATAGATTTTTCACCTCTTTGGTTAGATTTATTCCGAGGTATTTTATGGGTTTTGGTGCAATTGTAAACGGGATGGATTCTGTGATTTCTCTTTCTGTTGCTTCTTTGTTTGTGTATAAGAATGCAACTAATTTCTGGGCATTAATTTTATACTCTGCCACTTTGCTGAATTCATGGATCATTTAACAGTTTTTTGGTGGAACCCTTTTATCAAGAAAGGATGCTGTATTTTGTCAAATGCTTTCTCTGCATCTATTGAGTGCATCATGTGGTTCTTGTCCCTTCTTTTATTGATGTGATGAATAACATTGATTATTTTGTGGATATCGATCCAGCCTTGTATTCCAGGTTAAATCCCACTTGGTCGTGGTGAATAAAGTTTAAATGTATCATTGGATCTGGTTGGCTAATATCTTGTGGAAGATTTTTGAACCCATGTTCATCATGAAAATTGGTCTATACTTCTACTTTTTAGTGGGATCTTTGTCTAGTTTTGGAATCCAGGTAATGCCGACTCATAGGAAGAGTTTGGATGTTTCCTTCCATTTCTATTTTTGGGACAGCTTCAAGAGAATAGGTGTTAACTCATCCTTAAATGTTGGGTAGAATTCCGCTGGAGAGCCATCTGGCCCTGGGCTCTTGTTTTTTTTGGAGATTTTTGATTACTATTTCAATTCTTTACTGGTTATGGGTCTGTTCAAATTTTCTATTTCTTCCTCTTTCAGTTTTCATAGTTTGTGTATTTCTAGGAATTTGTCCATTTCTTCCAGATTGTCCATTTTATTTGGTATATAATTGCTGATAATATTCTCTTATTCTTGTTTGTATTTCTCCTGTGTTGGTTGTGATCTCTCCTCTTTCATTCTTGATTTTATTTATTTGGGTCCTTTCTTTATTCTTTTTGATCCAACTGGCTGGTGGTTTATCAATTTTATTAATTATTTCAAAGAACTAGCTTCTGGTTACATTGATCTCTTCTACTGTTTGTGTGTGTGTGGGGGGGGTTGTTGTTTGTTTTTGTTTTCAGTTTTGAAAGCATTGATTTTTGCTGTAATCTTTATCATTTCTTGTCTTCTGCTGGATTTGGATTTTATTTGATGATCTTTTTTCCATTACTTTAAGGTATAAGCTTACGTTGTGTATCTGAGACTTTTCTTCCCTCTTTAGGAAGGCCTGGATTGTTAAACTTCCTCTTATGACTACCTTTGTTGCATCCCAGAGGTTTTGGACTGTGGTGTTATCAGTTTTATTGGCTTCCATGTACTTTTTAATTTTCCCTTTAACTTCTTGGTTCACCCATTCATTCTTTTTTTTTTTAATTTTAGTTTTTATTATTTACAATTTACATCCAAATTAGTTACCGTATAGTGCAACAGTTATTTCATGAGTAGATTCCTTAGTGCCCCTTACCCATTTAGTCCATCCCCCCCACAACCCCTCCAATAACCCCATGTTTGTTCTCCATATTTATGTGTGCTCTTCTTTTGTACACCTCCCTGTTTTTATTTTTGTTTCCCTTCCATTATATGTTCATCTGTTTTGTGTCTCAAAGACCTCCTATGAGTAAAGTCATATGATATTTGTCTTTCTCTGACTACTAATTTCACTTAGCAGAATACCCTCTAGTTCCAACCATGTAGTTACAAATGGCAAGATTTCATTCTTTTTGATTGCTGAGTAATACTCCATCACACACACACACACACACACACACACACACACACACCACATCTTCTTTATCCATTCACCCATCAATGGACATTTGGGCTTTTTCCATACTTTGGCTATTGTTGATCGTGGTGCTATAATCATGGGGGTGCATGTGTCCCTTCAAAACAGCACACCTGTATCCCTTAGATAAATGCCTTGTATTGCAATTGCTGTGTCGTAGGATAGTTCTCTTTTTAGCTTTTTGAGGAGCCTCCGTACTGTTTTCCAGAGTGGCTGCAGCAGCTTGCATTCCACTATTCATTGTTCCATAGGATGTTCTTCAGTCTACAAGTATTTGTTATCTTTCCAAATTTTTTCTTGTGGTTGATTTAGAGTTTCATAGCATTGGGGTCTGAAACTGTGTATGGTATGATCTCTATCTTTTTGTATGTGTTGAGTACAAGTAAACATAAAATTATTTATGTTTATTTATTTTAGAGAGAGAGAGACGGGCAGAGAGAGAGGGAGACACAGAATCCAAAGCAGGCCTCAGGCTCTGAGCTGTCAGCACAGAGTCCGACACAGGGCTCAAACTCACAAACCATGAGATGACGACCAGAGCTGAAGTCAGATGCTTAACTGAATGAGCCTCGCAGGCACCCACTTTAGTGACATTTTAAATGACACCGTTCAAAGTGCACTTGCTACCTTGCAAACTCAGAGAGAGAGAAAGAAATGTGAAGAATCAGGAAGTAGTTAAGAGTTGGCTGCTGAGTTTTACCGTAATTTGGCTTTGGAGGGTTTTTGTTCATTGGGTGTAGTGAGCACAGCATATTTGCCTGCCATTTACCACAGTAGACAGCGGGCCTCTGGGAGCCAAAACTCTTTCTGACCAATGAGCTGGAATTTTACTAGGACCGCCAAGATGAGATTTGCTATTTCAAGGACTAGGAGTTATCTTTTATTTTCACAACTCAGTAAGTATCACATCATTCAACTCTGCCCTCCAAGATATGTAGAAAATACCCAAATATAGTTGAGAGAGAAAGGGTGATAGCCAAAGTGTATAATCCTTTCCCTTTAAAAAATATGTTTAAATTATGCTTTATGATTTTTTTTAATTTTAGTGAGGGGGCATGCAAGTGGGGGAGAGGGAAAGAGAGAGAATCTTAAGCAGGATTCACTCTCAGTGTGGAGCCCAACACAGGTCTGGATCACATGATCCTACAATCGTGACCTGACACAAAATCAAGAATCTGATGCTCAACTGACTGAGCCACCCAGGTGCTCAATAGTCTCTTTCTCTCTGAATGCTGAATAGTAAATTTTCAACGTGAATGGGGGATAAACAGGCATACATACATACATACATACACCGCTAAGAAAGCCATGAGTTGTTAGACATGAACTATTTCCATCATCTTTGTCTTCTAGTTATAGTCATGCCTCTAGTGTTTGTTGATTGCAATGCACGATCTTGCTGTGTGAGGTACAAATTGTTGTGTGATCAGTTTTCCGTGAAAGTCTTTCCTCATATCTGTCTTAACCACAAGGTGCCAATGTTGAATTTGAGGATGTAGAGCTAAGAGCCTTGAGGTCCAATAACTGTCAACTAGAAGTTATATTTTCTGTTGGGGAGAAATCCCCATATGATGGCAATGACTTTGCATTGGTAAGGGAAAGAATACTTTCATGCCTTCATGGTTCTTGCGCTTTTTGTGTCTCACCAAAATCAAGACTCAGGTCATGTGCATGTTTATCAAGCAAACACCTTTTTTTTTTTTCCAGAAAATAAAAACGCCCTGGAAGACAAGTGTAATGCACTGAGGTCTGTGAAAGCCACAAAGGAAGCAAAAGTCAAACAGCTGAAAGAGAAAGCACATAACCTGGAAGAATTCTATGAACAAAGAAAAGTGCCTACAAAAAAAGTAAGATGGGGGCGCTTGGGTGGCTCAGTCGGTTGAGCGTCCAAATTCGGCTCAGGTCATGATCTCACAGTCCATAAGTTCAAGCCCCATGTCAGGCTCTGTGTTGACAGTTCAGAGCCTGGAGCTTGCTTTGGATTCTATATATTCCTCTGGCCCTACCCAACTCTCACTCTGTCTCTATCAAAAAAATGAATAAACGTTAAAAAAATTTAGAAAAGTAAGATGTTCATGTGAGAACTGTCACAAGGACCGTAATGTATGGGAGAACAGGGCAGCCAGTAGAGATAATTGTATTTCTTTTGGAACTGGGTCCAGAGTATTTTTGCCCAATGCATTCAGTAGAATTGGACCTTCCCTTCCTACCTTGCTTTTTGTAACGTAACCTGCATTTTCCTTTCTCCTAAGTGCTTGCCACACATTGTGTTATCTTTTGGGGGCGGCAGAGGGAAGGTACCATCATTAATAACGTTAATACCTGGATTCACTCTGGATCCATCTGCACTGTCCTATAGATTTCAATCGCATCACACTGTTTTGTCACCCAGCAGTTAGGTCATTTTTGTTCAGGACCAGACATGGGTCAAAAGTGTGTGGGGAAAAAAATGAATTCTCTTGCTGCAGAAACAATTGAAGTTGCTTTCTGGAAAGTGGGTAGGGGTACCAGCATCCATTATGCCAGTGAGATTGCTCACTGCAGGCCCAATCCCTAAGAACGTCAAGTTGTTTCCTGTCCCCTGATTTTTCAAGTGTAACTTTTCTGAGTCTTGGCCAAAGCCCGCAGCTTCACTAGGGATCATCTTTGCTGGCCTCCCCTGAGGGATGGCTTTGTCCTGGGCTTCCTTCTTCTCCATCTTGGTGTTGTGTGTCTTTGTGGGGTTGTCAGATACTTGGTGCATTCAGTCCCATGTTTCCTCCTTTGTACAGTATTTCCTTTTGTTCTCAGGAGGAGATGGGGGACTTTAGAGTCCCTCACTCGTGTTGGAAAGTGAAGACTTCTCTTCCCTGGAGACTCACCTTTATGTTCGTCCTTCCCACAGCTGGGGTTAGGGCTTGCTCTCACTGGCATCTTGTTTTTGTTAACTCGTAAGCTCTTTCTGTGAGTGGGTACAGCAACCTGACCACCTCTCTATCTTCAACCCCTTACAACAGAGCCACTACATTACAACCACGCCAGCAAGCATTTGCCCAAGGACTGCCTGAGAGACCAGAAGGAAATGCATGTGCCTTTCTCTGTCTAGTGCTTTTGTGTCATTTGCTAAGAGATTTTCAATTTTGCGTATGATTCTTGAGGACATCAAATGTCAAGTTGAAACCATCTCAGTCAACACCACAAAGAAAATGGTCTGAGGGCAACACAACAACCCAGCCTTGCCAAGCGTTGCCTTCTGCTGCCTTCACTATCAATGGAATGAGTCTTGTTAAAGTAGATTTGGCTCCATGAAGTTGAGAGTTTTCCACCTGAAATCTCTTTCCTGGAAGTAAACCCAGACTGTTTGACAGTTCATATCAGGTTGTACGTCAGGAGATGAGGTTGTTCTAAGAATGGCCTTTTGAAGATGGAGGCAGGGGTTGCAGTCCTGAACGCTAGCGATGTCTGGGAGTGAGCTGCAATGTTAGTGAAACCATATTCTGGAAGTTCGTCTTTCAGGTGATTGCCTGTGTCATGGTACAACTTTTGGACTGAGAATCAGGGCTCCCCATGGAGGTGTAAGACTAGTGATGATCCCTTGGTTCATCCTAATGGGTACAGTTGGTCAGATACGGTTTTTCACTCACTGATGAAATGGGTCTTCGCCATATCAAACAAAAGACCAACTCTGGGAAGGCACAAAGTACAATGTTATTTGATGACTTTATGATAAAGGAGAGGAAACGAGAACTAGAAAGACAGTTCCAATAGTAGAGACGTGGCAGCAGACAGAAGTTGAATTTTCTTGAACTTAAATGGAGTGTTCACTTAATTTCTCTGATTCGGTTGTCAGTCTGTGCATTTATGGGAGAAGTGGGGGAAGGGATATTTGCATAGGCCTTCAAGAGTGCTGGGAGGTAAAAAGGGAGAACCTCTGGACCTTGTTCCTGACTGTGTATGTATCTTTCCCATCTTAGGAAGCTGAAAATGACACTGTGAACTGGCGGCAAAGAAGAATCAGCTAGCAGCTGCAGGTAAAATTTGAAAATAGCTACAGAAGGGGCGCCTGGGTGGCTCCATCATTTAAGCATCCAACTTCAGCTCAGGTCACAATTTCACAGTCCGGGAGTTCGAGCCCCGTGTCAGGCTCTGTGCTGACAGGTCAGAGCCTGGAGCCTGTTTCAGATTCTGTTACATCACTCTCTGTCCCTCCCCCACTCATGCATGTGCTCACTCTCTGTCCGTCTCAAAAATAAATAAACATTAGGAAAAAAATAGCTACAGAAGAAATAAACAAGTACAAGTGAGTTCAGCTAGTAATTACCAGGAGCTCATGAAACGGCTGTTATTTTTTGGTTTTTAATCTTTTTGAAAAGTTTGAAGTCAACATATGCATAGAGTATTAACAGATAAAAAAGGTAAGTTTTAGAAGGAATAAAATAATTAAGGTTCTAAACATTTGAAGATCTCAAGTAGTGAGCAGACTGTGTGGAAACTTTGTCCATGCTACCATTCCTCGGGGGTGGTGTCAAGTGTCATCATCTGTAGGAAAGCAGTGTGTCGTACAATGAATCATACCCATCAACGTGGTAGTGCCATTTCATGGCCCTTGTCTTTGCAACCCTGGGAAACATGGTGAGGATAAAAGTTATAAAAGAATAGATCTTTATGATAAAAGACACTTGTCACATGATGAATTAGAGAAAGATTGAAAATGGGAAGGAATTCCATGAACTCTGAACCCTACAGGCATGGGATAATGAGTAAGGAAAGGATGTAACAATAGCTTTGATCCTACTGTACATTGATAATCACGGGCAAAGTGTTTCATGTGTAAGAATAAATTGTATCAGGGGACAGATATGAGGTTGTTGGGATCGTGGGCAGCTTATTTAAAATCATACCCAATATTGGGCCTTATCTGACAAGAGCAATTGTAACTCACAGGCCACAAATTGAACAAACACGGGAACAGCTGCAGCAGGCAGAGCTCACCTTTAGATACCAGGTAACCTGAGTTCTGCCTGACATACTGAACCCTTAGCACCTCACGCAGGTAAGTGTAGTGGCCCTTGGAATCCCTCACCACGGGCTTTTCATTGTTGGCTTTTCCCGCTTGCAGTTCATGAGAAGAATGCTCAGGACAACTAGGTAAGTGTTTTCTTGTTTCCTCCTCTTTCTTTGGTGCACAGTGTGGCACCACCTTCCGACTGAAGGTGGATGTGTTTTTTCTCCCCCAGATCAAGACTCAGATCTGGGACAGGGAGATGGCAGAGCAGGGCAGGGAGGTCGCTTACTTGAAATACAGGTGTGGTCATTTGACTTGCGTTTTTATGCGTGTTTCCAGGGATGACACCTGCACTGTTAGTTGTCTAGTAGACGACGTGGTGTTGCAACTCTTATAGAAGTCCATTATTTTTCTGTATCCAAGACTGGACGGGGATGGAACCAAAGAGGCTGCCTGAGGGATACACGAGGCAGAAACCAATCACTGCAAGAACCCTCCAAGGAGAGGTAAGGAGCACGTTGTGATGTGCCGCAGTCCAATTTCTGCTGTGCAGCCTGTTCCTGTGTGTGATCATCGTGTGGTCTGGAAAGAATCACACGCACTAAGGACGGCAGGTGGTCTGAAGGGGTGACAGAAGGATGTTGTCCTCTGGTGCCACAGTGAGGCACTTGTCCCTGTGACTGGTAGAGCTCATGCCCCTCCTCTGATGGTGACCCTCCCACCTCCTCTAGCATCCCCCTGTCTGAAGAGCCTGGAAACTTTCTTCCCACCCGGATACAATGTGAAGACTTTAGTTTATTTGAGGAGAAGGTCCTTTATTCACTAGTTTGAAGAGTCTTTCTTTTTGTTTGTTTTGGGAACTGTAGCCCTACATCCCGCCATTCAAGTTCCATAAAGCTTAGCTTAGTCCTCTGATGGTATCAGTGCAACTCTGCAGCTTCACTGCTAACTTCTCGCAGTTTTCCTTTTCTCAATAGTGTCAAATTAGTCTTTCCTTACATAATAACTGCTGTGGAAGGCAGCTTGTAGATAAGCTGGGAGATTGAACAAATTGCCTGAAGAAATGCACCCTTGTTGAGGACTCATTGAGGATATACACCAAACCAGTGTTCTCAGTG
Organism: Prionailurus viverrinus; assembly: GCF_022837055.1. NCBI lineage: Eukaryota > Metazoa > Chordata > Mammalia > Carnivora > Felidae > Prionailurus > Prionailurus viverrinus. Next base: position 36,735 of record NW_025927512.1, read on the forward strand.
TTATTCTTTTTTGTTAAGTTTATTTATTTTGAGAGACGCATAGACAGAATGCCAAGCAGGCGTCACACTGTCAGTGAGGAACCCAACGCTGGGCTTGAATTCACAAGCTGTGAGATCGTGACCTGAGCCAAAATTAAGAGTCGGATGCTGAATCCAAGCATCCTCAGACTAATTCCTGATCTGTAATGAAATCGTGATTTCCCATGATGTATACTGAGAAAACTGTTTTACTGGTGAATTCTAAATTGCTAGTTGCACCTGACCTGTCCACAGTTACGTGATTAATGATGAAACATCATGAACTAGGGCACCGTGAGGTCTTTATCAAGGTGAGGGGACGGTTCTCCCCTTTTTCCTTGGGGGTCACCTGAGGCATTTGGGATACCCTCTGCCTCTGGTCAGGGACCTGACTGTAGGGAATAGTTTAAGATATTTGAGGAATGAGTTCAGGGATTGTTTTCATTCCGCACTGTTCTCTAAAAGCAGAATAAACCTCTGTCCCTTCTAGGGTCTTTAGTAGATCGAGAAACTGCTGAAACCTCTGTGGGTTACAGTGGCTCTGACTGTACCAAGAATGCAGACAAGGGCAAGGTAAATGCTGGGACCATTCTCAGTTGTAACTCTTTTGGGAAACCCTCATCTTTATGTACAGTATGCTCTCCTGGCCTTGTCTCGTTTTGCATGTTGTGTGCTATGTCTGTTTGTTCTTTCTTTTCCAAATGCACACTCATAACCCAGGAGCCCACAGGCTTCTCAATTTTTAGTCTGTCAGCTTTCTGTGGTACGTTTAGAAGCCAAAAGCGCTTAGAGACTGAGTACCTTAAGGTTTTTCTGTGAGTTTCAGGAAATAATGAGAGGAGGATGAGTGCACACTCCAAACCGATGTCTCCCGGCCTGGGTGATCCCTTCCAGACCTCACCTCTGTGGGAACAGTGTGGCTGCTGTGTCTTCCTTTCTTGATTCTGACTAGGAGATGAACCTGTTAGAAACGACATCATGACTCCAACTTTCTATTATGTGCCCTGTGCCATTTCGAGTGGTCATAGAGAAAGCCAATATCATCACTCATCACCTTTCCGTCTTTGTTGGTAAATGACTTGTCTGGAATCCTCCAGCTATGCCTTAGGTAAATACAATTTGCACACTGTGTCCTTCAATTGTGTTTCTATGAGCAGTTTCTGGTTTTGTCCCGTCACTGTTAGAGCTGATATAGTCTCATGATACATACCAGTTTTATACCAAAACACTTGCATGAAATCTGTTATGTGAATTTCTCCCTCTTTTTTTCCATTGCACATAATGACTCTGTGTCCTGTAGTATGCTTAAAGTCAGAATTCCCTACGAATTAAGATGAACACATCTGAGCTTTGTAGACATTCACCACAAGTAACTTGTTCTTCACAGAAGACTCTCCTTCCCCTGCAAGATTCCAGGCATCCTCCACTCCCCAGAGGTCTCCGAGGCCTTTGACAACACTTCCAGAGGGAAGACTCCTTTCTCAGGGAGAGGAGCAGAGGAGGCACAGTGAGGGTCCGGCTGCAGAATATTTTGCCAGGAGTGGCTGTGATTCCACGAGCAGAATATGAGCCGTGTATTCCCACTCATTTTTTTGTGTGTGTTCTTAATATAGCAAAAGCAGAGCATCTGGAGTCGCTGTAGAGGAGGGATGCAGGGTGAACCTGGACATCGATGGCTGCCTGTCTGGAGAATGCTACTTCATTAGTCTGTAATTACTTCTGTTAACCCTCTAGGACAGGACCCTTGCCATTTTACTTCCGCAGACATGGGCAGTGATGTGTGGTATCCAGTGGCAGGGACAGAGTTTTCAGGTACTGATGCTATTCTCTTGGATCCTGGTGGCAGAGAAGGTGGCAGGTGCTGACACATTTTTCTCTGGGTTACAGCTGCTTTTGGTATTGGTTCTTTTGTCTGGAATATGGATGTAGCTTCACTTCTGTTCTGCAGGGCAGTCTGGATCCTGGGGACCTCCTCCGTTAACTGGACGATTCTGCATGCCCTACCCTGGAGACGCCCCACCCCCATGGACTATTAGGCACATACACCTCCTGAACCTTGGCAGCCCTGGGGCCACCCGAAACCCCTCCACCTGCAACACTTGGTAAGACGATCTGAGCACTAGGAGTTGACTTGTAAAACAAACTCACCTTATTTTGTTACTGTTAGGTCTTGGGCCAAGGTGCAGAGGCGGTACCACAGACCATTGTGATGCAAGGGGAATGTGTCTGCTGCCATTACCATATTCCTCAAGTTTCTCAGGATCTCATCTTTGTCCTTTCCCCCACCATGGGTTGGTACAGGCGTCTCTTGTAGGAAGGAATGGGGCCGTATGCAGAAAATCAGACATAGCGCTTCAGCAGAAATGCCCTGTACACAGTCCACATGCTGGGATTTGTGAGGCATGAGGCACAATGTAACGTACGTCCATCTACTTGTGCCCCCAGCCATCCATAGTTGTTCGATGAGTGATGAATACATCTGAGTCAGGGCTTTTAGGAGTCTTCATCAAGTTATAAGGGATGGTTCTTCAAGTTCTTTTTGGGTATCACCAGAGGCATGTGGGACACCCTGTGCATGTAATTTGGGATCTCACTGGGACAAAGAGTTGAAGTGGTCGGAAGTATGAGGGGAGGGTTTTTTGTTTTGTTTTTGACCTCCAAACAGTCTACTCAAATCAGAATAAGCCTGCATCCCTTCTGGGGCTTTTTGCAGATCCAGAAGTAGGTATCACAACCAAGAGTGACATCGACACTGGCTCTGCCAAAACTGCCGAGAAGCACAAAGTAAATGCTGTGGCCATTTTCAGTTCTAAGTCTTTACGGACTGCCACATCTTTCTGTACAGGACACTCTCCTGCCATTGTCTCTGGTTTGTGTGTCGTATGGTCTGTCTGCTGTTTTTTTTTTCCCCCAAATGCAAAACATTTACTGCCGAGTCTACGGGCTTCCCTGTTTCCCAGCTGGCATCATTTTGTGGTAACTTGAGCAGCTAAGCATGCCTAAAGGTGGGGGCCATAGGGCTTTTCTAATGTGTTCCTGGAATAAATCAAGGAGGATGACACCACACTCCACTTGGAAGTCTCCTACCTTGCCTCATTCTTTGTGGATCTCCTCAATGTGGAATCATTGCTCTTGCTGTGTCTTCCTCTCCTGTTTCCTTCTATTGAGGATTTTAACGTGCTCAGAAAAATCTGTGGGTATCGTTACAATTTGAAAATGCGAACTGACTTCACTCCAACTCATATTTTTGTATGTGTCCTTTACAATGGTCTTAGACAAAGTAAATTTCATACCCATCAGCATTTTGGTAAACATGCTGTCCAGAGTCCCTTCAGGTGTGTCCTGGGCACAAATATCTGAACTATAAGAGGTGGCATATTTGTCATGGAAAACATGCACTGGAACTTAAGTTGTGAAGAGAAAAAATCCAAAAGTACCTGTGTGGCAAGTGCCCACGGTGTCCTTCACTTGTGTTCACATGAGCACGTTCTCTCGTGTCCTGTGTCACAGGTACAGCTAAAACATGGAAACTTACACCAGACATCAAAGTGCATTTGTGTTAATTTTGTCTTTTAGAATTTCAGCTCATTTTTCCAGAGAACACAATTCCCCTGCAAAGTGTACTGCACTTAAGCTGAGAAGTACCTCTGAAGTAAAATCAATTAGTTGAACCCAACTAACATGTATAGGTTACCTGTTTCTCTAAGAGCCCACTTTCCCAGGTCCTCTGCAGGTCCTCAGAATCCCCATCTCCCCATGTGTCTCTGTGCCCATGGATAGCACTTCCAGAGAGGAGAAGACCCCATTGTCGGGACAGAAGTAGATTGGGCACAGGCAGGGGCTTAGAGGCAGAGCTTTGAGCCACGAGGACTATGATTCCATGTGTGGACACTGGTATTGTCATTCCTTCTCATTCTGTAGTTCTTCATATACACAATAAACAACCCTTGTGGTGAGGGGGAGAGTGATCCTGGACACAGATGTCTTCCTATCTGGAATATGCTACTTTTTTAAAAATCTTGTAGAAAAAGGGCCCGTGCTGTTTCTACGTTTCCAGACACGTGGGGACACTAGTATTCCCCACCCCAAAGCTGTAAGGGGAACCCAAAGTATGGGTAGAGATTTTGGTGCTGATGTTGCCCTCTTGGAACCTGGTGGTGGGGAAGCTAGTAGGATATGAGCACTGCTGCTTTGGGTTTCCGCTTTTTGCTGGTGTTGGTGCTCTGTTCTGTCCTATGAACATACCTCTCATTTCTTTTCCCCAGGCTATTTTGTATGCAAGAGTCCTGGTCCTTTCCCAGGATCGCCTTGCAGGCTGAACCCCGTGGACCACCCTTCACCACCAGTCATGGGCTATGGGCCAACTCCCCCTCCTCTACCAGCTCCTCCACCTACTCTATTTGTTAAGATGACCTGAACTGGCTGAGTGGCTGGTAAAGTATATTCATCTTCTTCATGATTGACTTTGTGGGAATGATGTAGAGACGGTTGTGAGTCTTGGCAATCCAACTACAAACTGCCTGAGGACACTGTAGCATATCTCAAGTTTCTCAGGCCATACATACAATGGGCAGTGGCATGTCCCTGTAATACAGTGAGCTATACGTTTCTCTTGCCAAATGAAAGAGGAGTTTTTACACAAAAGCAGATGTATCACCAGTACTGGGGCGTATGTTGGAGACACAATGTGTTGGGTTCTGTAATGAATGAGGTGCGCCCCTAACTTTTAGAGCACCAGGTGTCCTGTGTGACAGAGGGACATTCATTAAACGATGCAGACCTTGTGATCACCAACATGGAAACACCAGTGAGGATCCAGGGCAAAACCGGGGGAGCCTTGAATCATACAGGAATAGAAGGGAAGTTGAGCACAGTAAGCAGAGTTTGAGGACGTGCAGAGGGGAGGGTGTTAGGGTCAGGGAGATGCAGTTGGAGGTCATTCCGGCCACAGCCTGAGCAGGGAGTGTGAGGTCCATACAGAACTGCTATGTGGGATCGCTGTCAGTGCAAAGTGCACGCAGGTAATCACCTAAAAAGATTCTCGTCTCCCTGGATTTTCCTGAAGGTTCTGGATATTTGTGGGGGGAAAAGAGCCCTGGATATATGGGGTATTTAACTTGGTCTTATGAAAAGGCTGTATGCCCAAGTTCATATTCCTCAAGAGACTAAAAGTGGAGACAGGGTCTAGATCAGCTGAGTCATCCTACAATTCAGGGCTGGCCAGATGACACCACTGCTGGACCCCTGTCATCGCCCTGACTACAGCTTTGCATCTCCTCAAACTTCGCTCACAATATTATGACAGCTGTGTTATCTGTGAAAACAGGGGTAATATTTGTTTCTAAGAACAAGAGAAAAAGAAGACATTCAGTGCATAAGGCGTCTGCAAAATCTCTGGGAAGGGTCCCCTCACGCTTCTCACAGTTTCCATTAAGATCTCTCCACACAATGATCCTCCAAAAAAGATGGTCACGGGAGTTCATTAAACTAAGACTGTTAACAACTCAGCCCAGGCAGTGGGAATCACTGTTTTAAAAAAGAAGACAATGTCCCTCATTTTTCTATTAGAATTCGGGCCCTGCCACACCATGAAAGAAAAGATAATTATGAGAATGTGTACATTCAGAGACCTAGATCTGAAGACAATCATTTTCTATTACACATCATCTCACAGATGCAGCCACACACTAAAATGTTCATCTGAGGCCACAGATAAACTACAGAAGACAGAATGCATGTAGGAAAACATAAGATCAGAGGGAAATAAACCAAAAATCTCTTTGCCTTGTAGGACAACTCTTTTGAAATTTGAAGAGGACTATGCACGGTGACAGACAATCGTGTTTGTATATACATTTTAAGAAGGTGTCAGATCTACCTGAATGCTTTCCCTGCCCATCCTGTCCCCTGCACTTTGTCCTTCCTACTGTCTCCTAATCTACCTTTCATCGTTTTGTCTCTGTGTCAGCGTCTGCTTCAAGGCCATCTACTCTCGCTCCCCATTGAGTGCACACAGTGGGGTTCCTGTACACACAGGTAACAAAGTGCCAGAAATGGTGGTGAGGGAGGATAGAAGCAAGATCACCCTTTGTGCAGGGGAACCTGAGGGAGTCTCCCGGGTGATGGGAACTACCTATATCTAGATTGATGGGGTGCTTATGCTCAATTATGTTGGAAATATTCCCTGACTCCATGGTGCCTTGGGGTCAGACAGGTATAATGGTGGAGAAGGGTGAGGACCAGCAGTGACTGTGGTAGAGGAGTGAGGGTCAGACCCATGCCCAGGATGCCAGGTCTCCACAGACAGTACCAAGTGTAGGAGGACTCTGGGGAGCAGAGATTTCTTGATCAGACCCATGGACTACATAATCATCCTGCAGTTTCCTCACTGAGCGATGGCCAGAGCACAAGGACAGCAGCTGGAGGACACCCTGATCATCGCTGGAGTGGAGCAGTGGGCCGGGGGGATTGAGTCAGGGAAAGGGACAGGCAGAAGGTAGTGACAGGGAGTCTGAGAGACAAAGAGAAGAGAAGGGACCCTTCTCTGCTGACTTCACCTACATTTCTGTGTGACCGAAACGAGACCTTTGTCTCGCAGGGAAGGGAAGAGGGCTGGCAAAACACCCAGTGACATACTCAGCTCAAGTGCCCAGGGTATCTGCCTTGCTCTTGAGTACCTAACACAGGAAGCACGTGCTTTCTGTCATGATTGGAACTGCAGATCGTAGCATTTAGTGAAAATCAATCCAATTATGCCTCCCTCAGCATTAAAGTACTCCAACAAAATTAAGTGAACACACTGAAAGATACAACGCAGGATAAAGTCCAAAGGTAGATCGACAGCAATACTTACGGGAATACAGTCTATCTGAAAAGGAGGTAGGTACCCTAGTGCAGATCTTCAGACACCTGGCCGATATCTGAAAACGTAAAAAAAATAAAAAAGTCCTTACTCCAAAAGCAACATTAGCGCTAGACACAAAGGGATCATGATTAAGGTTTAGAGAGCAACCATATGACTTCATGGTGCTGTATCCATGAGAACAAGTCTCATCAAATTATACCCTTTAATTTGAGGCTCTTTGTTATATGTACATTATACCTCATTAAAGAGAGTTTCAAAGCACAAAATACTAGAAGCAAATGTGGGAACGTTCCTTTCTAATCCTGAAGTGCATGGATGAGATGAGTCTGTCTCCCATGTCTCAAAAATCCAAAATAATACACTTAAAAAATTAATAATAGCAGACTAAGCAGACCCTGAGCTCACGCTGTCCCATGTTTTCAACTGCATAACATCCACATCCAAGTCCATGAACCAGCGAGGGATCCAAGACTGGCACAACAAACGCCACACCTAAATAGAAGCTGCAGCAGGAAGGTCAGAAAGTTGGAGGCTGGCTGCCTGCAGAAGGAGCAGAGAAAGTGAGCCCTCACACGGGGGAGCTGACACAGGGAAGACTAACCTCCATAACATTTGGTATTAAAACCCAGAGGGGCTGAATTCCCTTGAGTTTACATCCTGGTGCTTTGGAGGTCAGCCGACCCAGCACCGGGTGATCCAGAAGGATGAGTGATAGCCAGGTCCCTGCCTGTGTAGAGACGCAACGTAAACATGGCATTTCACACAATGCTTAGGCCACAGGAGACACATGTATTCATGCTGATTCTTGACTCAGCTGGCCTGCCTGGGTCCCACTGACATCACTGAGAGCAAGCAGAGCCCACAACAGACACGCAATCAGTGCAGACCCTTGCATGCACTGAAAGGAAAAGTAACCCAGACACAACAGCAGGGAGTGAGCAATACCCATACGATATCCTCCTGCAGGTCCAGGGCCTATAAATGGAGACGTGCACTGCTGAGGACTCCAGGACCTCTTTTTCATAAAGGCATTAATTTCAAGATCAGAAGGCACAGCTGACTTTCTTAACACAGAGAAATAGGGCCAGAGAGACAGACAAAATGGACACACAGAGATGTGTATCCACAATGAAAGACCTAGTCAAAGCCACAGCCAGAGATCTAAGCCAAAGAGATATAAGTAACGTACCTGATACAGAATTTAAAGGAATTATCACAAGGATACTCATTGGAGTTGTGAAATGAGTAGAAGAGTGAGACCCCTGACATAGAGATAAGAAATAACACAGTAGACACTGAGGACACAATAAAGGAGAAACATGCTTGCTGGAATGAACAGAGGGATGGAAGAAGCAGGCGAACAAACTAGTGACCTCGAAGACTGAGTGATGGAAATGAATCACATTGAACCAAAGAGAGAGAACAGAATTCTGCAACGTGAGATGACACTAAGGGAACTCAGTAACTACAAGAAACATAATAGTATTCGTATTGTAGGAGTCCAGAAGGAAGAGAAAAGGGGGAAGAAAATGTATTTGAGGAAACAATAGCTGAAAACTTCCCTCATTGGGGGAGGGACACAAACATCCACATCCAGGAGACTAGAGAACTCCCGTCAAAATCAGGCCAACACACAAACCTACTGTAAACAAACTTACAAATTAGGGTGAGAATAAAGAAAAACTCGTAAAAGCAGCAAAACAGTCCTTAACTTACAAGGGAAGACCCATGAGGCTAGCTACATATTTCTGAACAGAAACTTGGCAAGCCAGAAGTGAGTGACATCACATATTCAAAGTGCTGAATGGAAAAATCAGCGGCCAAGAATACTCTATTCAGCAAGGCTATCTTTCAGGATGAAGGAGACACAGACTTTCCCAAACAAAAACTAAAGGAGTTTGTACCACTAAACCAGTCCTGCAAGAAATATTAAGAGGGATTCTTTGAATGGAAAGGAGAGACCAACAGTGACAGTATAGAGGTAGAAGACACAATTCAAGTAAAAAATGAACATTTCTGGAAAAAAATCTATTAAAGACATCAGAGAAATGGATTTGAACTATAATAACATCTACCAAAAACCTAGGGAGGAGAAAGTAATGGGTTCAAAGGTAAATGACCATCAACTTAATACAAACTGCTAAATGCAGAAGAGGTTATATAAACATCTAACAGTAGCCATATCCTAAAACCAGTCATACCTATGCTAAGAATAGAGATAAGGAAATAAAAATATATCACTAAAGAAAATAAGCAATACATGAAAGAAAGGCAAGAAAGGATCAGAGAAACTCATTAGAAACCACAACAAAACAGGCAATAAAATGGCAATACATATATACATATCAATCAATTTTGAGGGAAATGGAGTGAATGCTCCAATCTAGAGAGGTAGGGAGTAAGAATGGATGAAAAAACAAAACAGATTCAGATGCCTACAAGAGACCCACTTTACACCTCAAGAATGATAGTGAGGATAGAGAAACATCACACAAATGAATGTCAAAAGAAAGCTGGAGTAACAATACTTGCATCAGAAAAAAATACACTTAAAAAAGTACATAACAAGAGACAGAGGAGGACAGTCTATAACAGTAAATGGTACAATCCAAAAAGAAGACATAACAACTGTAAATATATCCCACAATTGAGTGGGATTTATTCCCAAGCTACAAAGGTGGTTCAATATTCGCAAATCCATCAATGTGATACAATACATCAACAGGAGAAAGGCTAAGAACCAGATGATCGGGGCATCTGGGTGGCTCATCCTTTAACAGTCTGAAATCAGCTCGGGTCATGACTTCATGATTCCTGAGTTCATGTCCCGCGTCAGACTCTGTGCTGAAAGCTCAGATCCAAGAGCCTCCTTCGAATTCTATGTCTCCCTCTCTCTCTGCCCCTCCCCTGCTCACGCTCTGCCTCTCTCAAAATTAATAAACGTTAAAAGAAAAGAACCATACAGTCATTTCAATACATGCAGAAAGGAACATTTGCAAAGTACAACATCCGTTCATGCATGTAACCCCCTAAAGTAGGTTTACAGGAAACATACATTAACGTCATAAAGGTTAACTATAAAAACCCTGCAGTTATAATCAACCTTAATGGGGAACATCTGAGAGCTTTTCCTGTAAGGTCAGGAAGAAGACAATGATGTTTACTCATACCACTTTTAGTAAACAAATGACTGGAAGTCCTAGCCACATCCAGCAGACAAACGAAACGAAACGATTTGCAGACTACATGACACTATATATAGAAAACCCTAAAGAGCCCACCCAATAACTCTTAGAACTGATAAATGAATTCAGCAATGTCACAGGATACAAAATCATTGTACAGAAATCTGTTGCATTTGTAGATAATACTGAAGCAGTAGAAAGAGACGTTAAGAAAACAGTCCCATTTACAGTCATATGCCAAAAATAAGATATCTATGAATAAATCTAACCAAAGTGGTGAGCGACCTATACTCAGAAAAGTATAAAACAGTGATGAAAGAAATTCAAGATGACACAAAGAAATGGAAGGACATTCCGCACTCATGGATCAGAAATACAAATATAGTGAAAATGTCTATACTTCCCAAAGCAATGGACAGAATTCATGGAATTTCCATCAAATTACCGACAGCAGTTTTCACAGAACGACAACAGTCCTAAAATTTGTATGGAACCAAAAAAGCCCGCAATATTCAGAGTAAACAATCTTTATGTGAAGTGATAATTATGGATGGCACTATGCCTCTGGATCTTCTGCTCCAAAACACAATAACTCTGGCTTAAGCATTTGAACAAACGTTAGGCATATCCCAGCCAAGGATCATTCTACAAAATACATTGTACCAACGTACCCTCAACACTTTGCACCTTATGAAAAATATGGAAAAATCTAAAAATTGTCATGGCCAAGTGGAGCCTAAGGAGATGGGATGAGTCTGGGCTAGGAGAGGTTAAAACCGAAGCAATCTGAATACAAATATAAACTTTACTTCATACTACCATATCTCTTTGATACCTTGATTGTGATCATGTACCAACCATTATGACATCAATAGGGAGAAAACAGTCTGATGTATGTGGATACTCAGTATTATCTTCCCAATTTTTTTTGGTAACTAGAAACCCATCATGAGAGAATAGATTATTAGTAATCATGTTTTTTCTACACATAAGAGTATATAACTAGTTCCAGTATTAGTTACTAGTGATGTACATGTACCTATTCTTGTTCTTACTATTGTTTAATTTAAATAATAGCATTCATGGTACAGAAAACTGAATGCATGATAAACACTTCATAGAAACATCTGGCTTTACATATTTTAAGATAATAACGTATGTATATACCACTCTATTATGTGGTATGTAAATTGTTTTTCTGATCTTGAATGAGCATGTCATTGAATGGCTTTCCATAAAGGTGGTTATGCTAGATCATGAATGATTCTCAGATTTTATAGGATGTACGTCACATCATGCCTGAACATTGTCAAAAATAAAAACACACACGCGGACAGATGAAGCATTGTGACTGGCTCACTTATTGTAAAGAACCCTTGCTTTAATATTTTCACGTATACTTTTAGCAGGAATATAAGAGAATCAAATATTTCCAAATCAAGCAGATATTCAAAGACTGGAAGAATGATAGGGAGTTCAAAGGGTTTCAGAAGGATAAGATGTGACCATGAAGGGGGAGTCCACAGGCAAGCAGCTTTCTCTGGTCCACACTGACATGTTTGCATGAGGATATGTGACTTGCCAAAGGGTAAGTCCCAGAAGTACCAGAGGGAAAGACAACGCTTTAGGGCGGGGTGACGTGGAAAGGGTGCTTCTGTGCCTAAGAGATGGGTCAGCAACCTGGCTGGGGGTCCCTGCGTCAAAGATTTCAAAAGGCCAGCAGTAATCTAGACTCACAAAGATCTTAGTAACATAGATCAAAGTAACTTAGAGCCACAAAGATCTTAGAGCCACAGAGTCGATCTTCAACTATGATTAGGAGATGGTCAGAATTTCACAGGATACGATCTTTGAGCCGGCAGTAGATGGCTAAAATATTATTTAGGGCTATACATTTAATAAAAAAATGTATGTGTAAAAATTTGGGTTTGGAATGTTAAGAAAAATCACAGGCCCATCATGGAGTTACTTACGTTAAGGCCACATGTCACGAAACCTAATTTCATTCCTGCAGGAATGTAACCTTTCACCGGTCAGCAAATAATTTCCTAGTCAGTACTGGAAATTTAACTGATAGATCCCTGCCATTCCCCTCACAGAGGCAGTCTTGCCTAAATAAGGTATTCCATGCCACTTTTTTTTTAAAGTTTATTCAAGTTAGAGACAAAGAGAGCACATGCCAGAGAGGGGCAAGACAACAGGGAAAGAGAGAATCCCACAACCAAGAGGTCATGATCTGAGCCAAGATCAAGAGTCAGACACTTAACCAAGCCATCCAGGCACCCCGAGAATGTGGAGTTTCAAAGGTTAGCAGTCTTGGCTGGGATACAGCCATGATGGCACTGGCCTACTCCTGAAAAGAAGGCAGCCAACAACTTGCAGTCAGATGGCATTGAAACAGTGATCTGTACAACGCCTGGTGCACACACTGGAGAGATTATACACTGATCGGGGAGAACATCCCTGAGAAGCAGTGTTCACAATGAGGAGACAAAGAGCTAGGACAGGTGGGCTGCGTGGCACCATTTCCCTGTTCTGCACACCTCCCCCCCAGCAAAAAAAACACAGAGCCATATGCTGGAAACAAGGCAATCCCCACACTGGGTGCCTAAGCTGCTTACACCAACCCCAACTTCCTGTGTTCTGGAGAGACTGGCCTAGGTCATTGAAGCTTGCCTCTGTCGCAATGGACCTGGCCCATTCCCCAGAACACCAGTGGAAGCCCATGACCAGACCACCTCTCTTGACCAGACAGTTATGCTTCACTTCTAGTGGCAATCGTTTCAAGTCTCATTTAACAAGCAGATCGGAGCAGACCTAGATAAGTCTCACCACATTCTGGCCAAGGACCATACATTGCTCATACAACTGGCTTGAAGGATAGTGCAGCCTGAACATAAAACAGTGCATGCAACACACACCACAGACACTCCGTGATGTGCCAGGCCCTGGACACTTGATGATCTCCTCTTCATAAAGCCATTCATCTCAGAGGCAGGTAACACAATGAGCTTTGGTAACAGAGAAGGCAAATACTCAACCAAAATGCCAAGACAAGAGGAATGCATCCCAAATGAAAGAACAAGATAAGGTCATGGCCAGGGACATGGAAGGAACACTTCCAAACTCATTCTATGAGGCCAACATGGCCTTGAGTCCAAACTGGACAAAAACCCCCACCAGAAAGGAAAACTATAGACCAATTTCCCTGATGAACCTGGATGCAAAAATTCTCAACAAAAAGTAGCAAACCGGATCCAACAATACATAAAAAGGATTATTCAGGACAATGAGGTGGATTTTGTTCCTGGAATGCACAATAGATTCAATATCTGCAAATCAACTGATGTGATACATCACATTGATAAAAGAAAGGATAACAACCACATGATCCTCTCCATAGATGCAGAATAAACATTTGACAAAATGCAGCAGCATCCTTTCGTGGTGAAAAAAAAAAAAAAAAACCTCATGAAAGGAGGGATAGAAGTATCATGCCTCAACATGAGACTATCCAGATATGAAAGTCCCACAGCTCATATCATCTTCAATGGTGACAAACTGAGCTTTCCCCCTAAGGTCAGGAACACGATGGGGATATCCACTCTCAGCACTTTTATTCACCATACTGTTGGAAGTCTTAGCCTCAGCAATCAGACATCAAAAAGAATACAAGGTGTCCAAGTTGGCAAGGAGGAATCAATCTTTCCCTGCTCACAGACATGATACTCTCCGTGGAAAATCCGAATGACTCCACCAAAAACCATCTAGGATTGATACAAGAATTCAGGAAAGTATCAGAATATAAAATCAATATGCAGAAGTTGATTGCATTTCTATACACCAGTAATGAATCAACAGAGAAATCAAGGAATTGATGTCATTTACAACTGCACTGAAAACCATAAAATACCCAGGGATAAACCCAACCAAAGAGGGAAAAGATCAGTACAGTTAAAACAATAGAGGGTCTCCTGGGTGGCTCAGTCGGTTAAGTGCTGTCTTTGGTTCTGGGCATGATCCTGCATTTGTGGGATTGAGTCCCTTGACGGGCTCTGTGCTCACAGCTCAGAGTCTGGAGCCTGCCTCAGAGTCTGTGTCTCCCTCTCTCTCTCTGCCCCCCCCCCCCACTCATGCACTGTCACTTGCTCGCTCACTCTCTCAAATATAAATAAACATTAAAAAAATTAAAAGAACAAACCATACAACGTCTATAAAAGAAGTTGAAGAAGACACAAAGAAACGAAAAAAAAATCCCATGCACATGGATTAGAAGAACAAATATTGTTAAAATGTCAATACTACCCAAAGCAATTGACAAATTCAATGTAATTCCTATCAAAATAACACCAGCATTTTTCACAGAGCTAGAGACAACAATCCTAAAATTGTATGGGGGGTCAGAAAAGACCCCAAGGAGCCAAAGTAATGTTGAAAAAGAAAAACAAAGATGGAGACATTCCAACTCTGGACTTTATTGTGCATTAGAAAGCCGCAATCATCAAGACAGTATGGTACGGGCACAAGAACAGACACATAGATCAAAGGACCAGAATAGGGAACCCAGAAATGGAGCCTCAAACATATGGCTGAATAATATTTCACAAAGCAGGAAAGAATATCCAAAGGAAAAAGAAGAGTCTCTTCAGCAAATGGTACTGGGAAAACTGGACAGTGAGAAGTATGAACCTGGACTATGTTCTTAAACTTCTCTCTCTCTCTCTCTCTCTCTCTCTCTCTCTCTCTCTCTCTGTCACACACACACACACACACACACACACCTCAAAATGGATGAAAGATCTAAATGTAAGACAGGAAACCATCAAAATCCTAGAGGAGAAAACAAGCAACCTACCTCTTTGATCCTGACCGCAACAACTTCTTGCTTGTCATTTCTCCAGAAGCAAGGGCAATAAAACCAAAATAAACTATTGGGACCTCAAGATAAAAAGCTTCTGCACAACAGAGGACACAATCAGGAAAACTAAAAGGAAACTTAATGGAATGGGAGAAGATATTTGCAGGTGACATATCAGATAAAGGGTTAGTATCCAAAATCTATCAAGAACTTATCACACTCAACACCCAAAAACCAAATAATCCAGAGAAGAAATGGGCAAAAGACATGAAGAGACACTTTAACAAACAGGACATCTAGATTGGTCACACGTGAAAAGATGCTCACCCTCATTCCTCATAAGTGAAATACACATCAAACCCACAATGAGATATCCCCTCACGCCTATCAGAATGGCTAAAATTAACACCTCAGGAAACGACAGATGTTGGCAAGGATGCAAAGGGAAAGTTTTTCAATGCTGGTGGGAATGCAAAATGGTGTAGCCACTCTGGAAAATAGTATGGAGATTCGTTACAAAAAACAAAGTAGAACTGTACTAGGACCCAGCAATTGCCCTACTAGGTATTTACACAAAGGATACATTAATGCTGACTCCAAGTGGCACATACACTCCAATGTTTATAGCAGCATTATCAACAATAGCTACATTATGCAAAGAGGCCAAATGACCATTGACGGATGAATGGATAAAGAAGATGTATATTCATACAATGGAATATTACACGGCGATCAAAAGGAGTGAAATCTTGCTATTTTCAACAACGCGGAGTGAACTGGACTTTATTATAAGTAAAATATGTCAGAGAAAGACACACATCATATTAAATTCCACAGATGAGAGAATTCATAACACCGAAGAACATAGTGAAAGGAAAGCAAAAATAAGATACAAACAGAGATGGAGTCAAATGATAAGACACCATTAAATAGAGGGAAGAAGCTCAGGGTTCCTGGAGGGTTACTGAATAGGGGTATGTGCTAAATGGGTGATGGGCATTAGAGACAGCACTTGGGATGAGTACTGGATATATTTTTGTAATTGACGGATCACTAAATTCTAATCCTGAAACTGTATTCCACTATAAGGTAACTAACTTGGGGTTAACTTTTAAAAAAGAAGAAATATTAAAAATAAGTAAAGAAATATACTACCAGTCAAAAGAAAAGAGTATATAAATCGGGCTCTTTTAGTGGAAATGAAAGACCAAAATTGTTACAGATAAGAAAGGATCAGAGAAAAATCAAGATACAATGGTAAAACACCTAGTAGGGCACTAAATATATACCTATCAATAATTACTCTAATGTAAATCGACTAAATGCTCCAATCAAAAGACATTGGATAGGGGGTCAGAATGGACAAAGAAAGAAAAGAAAAGAAAAGAAAAGAAAAGAAAAGAAAAGAAAAGAAAAGAAAAGAAACAAACAAACAAAACAAGGCCTATCTAGGTACTGCCTACAAAGCCTTATTTGGACTTAAGTCACCTGCAGATTTAAATGGAGGGAATGAAAAAACATTTTTCATGCCAACAATATCAAAAGAAACCCAGTACCAATATTTATATCGGGCAAAAAAACTTTAAAATCGAGACTGTAGTTTGGTACCCTTTAGGTCAATACCTAGTAGTAAAATTGCATGCACCCAGTATTTATAGCAGCTTTATCAACAGTAGCTAAATTATGGAGAGCTCAAGTATCCATCAAGTGATGAAGGTATAAAGAAGTTGTGGGGTCTGTGTATGTGTGTGTCTGTGTATTCATGTATATGCATGTGTGTGTGTTTGTATATGTATATACATATGTATATACAATCTAATATGTATATACATATGTATGTACAATCTAATATGTCTCAGCTTCAAAACGAATGAAATCCTGCCATTTCCAACGATGTGGATGGATCTAGAATGTGTTATGCTAAGTGAAATATGTCAATCAGAGAAAGACAAATATATGATTTCACTCATGTGGAATTGAAGAAACAAAACAGATGAAAACATGGGAAGGGGGCAGGAAAAGAGAAGAGTGGTAACATACTACATGTGTCTCTTAATGATAGAGAAAAAAAAGTGAAGGTTCATGGAGGGAGATGGGTCAGTTCTGGGCTAGATGGGGGACCTATATTAAGAAGAGCACTTGTTGTGATGAGCACTGGGTGTTGTATGTAAGGGATGAATCACTGAATTCTACTCACGAATCCGAGAATGCACTGTATGTCAACTAAGACTTAAATTTAAAAAATAAATAAAGCTGTAACAAGAGATGAAGACAAACACTATCTCATACTAAAGGGGACAACCAAACAAGAAGATCCAATGATTATAAATTTTGATGCCCCAACATGCAACCACCAAGTATATAAAACATTTAACAACAACCATAAAAGAACTCATTTATAATAATATAACGATATTAGAGGACTTTAACACAAAACTCACATCGATGGACAGAACCTGTAAATAGAAATTCAACAAGGAAACAATGGCTTTGAATGACACACTGGACCAGATGGGTTTAACAGATATATTCAGAACACTCCATACTAAAATGGCAGAGTACACATTCTTTTCAAGTGCACATGGGGCACTCTCCATAATTGATCACATTCTAGGTCACAAAACAGGCCTCAACAGGTACCCAAAGACAGAGATCAGACCAAGCATTTTTTCTGACCACAAAGCTAAGAAACTTGAAGTTAACCACACTCACACTCACACACACACACACACACACACACACACACACACACACACACACAGGGGGAAAGGCAGCTTCTCTCTGGCGACTCAGGAGATGCCAAGTTGCTGCTAAGCTCCCAAGGTCTCCCCTGGGGCGGGCGGCAGAACCCGCTGGAAACACAGCTCTGCTCTCTGTCCTGAGACAGTGGTAGAGGCCCTGTGTCCTCTGGGAGCAGCAGCAGCCCTTCCTGCTCTGAAGTGTCCTGGGTCAGAAAAGCCGATGGTGCGCCCTCTGCTGGCCATCACTGCCTAGGCAGAGGAGCCCGCCCCTCCAGGTCTGTGGTGCTTGAGCTCTCTCTGCTGGATACCATGGGAATTCCTGCAATGTTGAAGGCCCTGGTCGCTCAGCTGAGGGACTGAAGGTGCTCTGGGCAACTCCGCCTGTTCTCCACAATGGGAAGGGTCTTAGTGACAGGGCCTGGGACACAAAGAAATCTTTTCCTTCTCCTTTTTTTTGAGTGAAGAATGAAACAGAATTTATTAACATAATGACATCATTTGTAATGTTTTAAGCAATGTCCACAGAAAAATAGACCGCCAATTTACACATGCTGAGCAAGTAATTGTGTTTACCACCAGAGTAGTTAGGTTAGATAAAGAATTGACACCTTTGAGAGGGAGATAACTGCTTCCAGCTATGGAACGAATGAGTCCTAGGGATACAAGAGACAGCCAATGGAATAGAGTCAATCCTGTAATAATATTGTTGCATGCTTTCACAGGATAGCTACACTTGTGCTGAAGTACAACATAATTTATAGACATATGGAATGACTACAATGTATGCCTAAAACTAATACAACAAATGTGTGAAGAATATTTCAATGAAAAGTTGACATCCTTTACGCTATCTTTAATTTATCTTTTTTTGCCAATGAACTATCATTCCTGGGGCGCTTGGGTGGCTTAGTCAGTTAAGCATCCGACTTCCCCTCAGGTCATGATCTTGCAGTCCATGAGATTGAGCCTTGCGTCAGGTTCTGTCCGGACAGCTCAGAGCCTGGAGCTTGCCCCAGATTCCGTGTCTCCTGCTCTCTCCCCCCTCCCTCCCTCAGGCTCTCTCCAAAAAAGAAAAACAGAAACATTATAAATTAAAAACAATCATTCCTAATTTAGAATCTGTGAAATTCCATTTATACTAGATTCTCTAACATCACCATCTTGATGTAGAGAGCTTATCTGAATAGTCACTAATAATATCTTTGAGGACACATATGTGGCAGGGTCAGAATGCAACTTACAGGGAGCTACACATCTGTTATGAATTTATTGTATGTATCCTTGGCTAACATTTCCAATGAAATGTGCTTTAGTGATACAGATGTATGAAATAATGTCCATCAGTCAATAGGTCAAATTCCTATAGGACCATTCATTATGCCTTCAATTACTAACTGCCATCTCTTCAAAATTAAAAGAAAGCTGGGACAAGAAAATGTCTTTGAATTTGATGTAAGACAAGACTATGGTGTTTTAAAAGGTTCACCTACCATCTGGCATCCTCAGTTTGGCAGTGGACAGGAGGATAAAAACCCACGATCTTGATGCACACCACTAGCTCCAGAGGGAGAATATGGACCTTCTTGTCAAATACTTTTTATCAATATCAGCAGTTCAACTCTGCCAGGTTCAGACTGCCGGCTCTGGGGGCAACACAATGCCTGATGCCTGGGTTCAGAACATGAGGAAGACCAGCTGGTAGGGAGCTGCGGGGAAATCCAACAGGGCCTGGGGAAGTGAGGGAGATGGGTCCGGCTTCCCTCCCCACAGGGCGGCTCTAGTGTTTACCTGCCAAAGAGCAGCACACTCTCCCTCAAGACATCCCTCCCCATGACAGAACATGAGGCTGTGCCCCCACAATTCCAGGAGAAATGAGGGATACCCATCTTTTCAAATGCAATAGCCTCTGCAAAGCTTGGCCCCAGGGATGTTGGAGTCTTGGAGTCATACAACACTGGTGCCCATGATACCTGCCGTTTCTGCCCCAGCACTCAGAGACACTTCATACATCCCCTCTCCCCTGGCCCATCTCACCCCATCCACATTCCTGGACCAGGTCTCTACTTTCTCCTTGTACTTCTTCTTTGTCTCTCTTTATCTCTAACCACATCACTCTCTATTTCTTCCTTTCACTCTCTAGGACTTGCCCAATTCCCCTATCACAAATTCAATGTCTCTCTCCCTGCCTGTCTCTTTCTCCACCTCTCCCCAGGCTTCAGGATATCTGCTTTCTGCATGGAGCCCTGTCCAGGAGCACAGGGCACTCCTGTCTCTCCCTCTCTCATGTCTTGTTTTGTCCCAGGCCCTGATCACAATGGAGGAGAATCCCCTGTACAGCAGCTGCTCATGTTGACATTTGCTAGAGCAATGCTGGCAGCATGTGGACAGCCAGACATTTACCCTTGGTGGCTAATCCATGACCCAAAAGCTTCTGGAGGGCTGGCTGCTTCCCTAAGCTGGGAGGAAAAAGGGGCTCAGAGGTTTCGGGGTGCCTGGGGCAAAGTGGATTGGCTTGGCCGATGTAGAAGGAGCCATATGCTTACCCACAACTCTCCTGGGTGGTGTCCAAGGAACCTATCTCAGACCATGGAGCTCTGCCCTCCCGATTCCTCAATAAGGCAACAGGGGAAGCTTTGTGGGACATCATGTGGGACTCACCACAAAAGCTGCGCCATTTGCCCCCTTGAGGCCACCTAGATTGGTGCTATTGGTGCTATTGGAAGCTGGTAAGGTGCACAAGGGCACAAGAGCTGAGTTAATGCAGGGCCTCCTTACCGGTCTCCTGAATCCATTACTCACCATCGGAAGAGACCCTTTCCTGGAGACAGATACCTGTCCTCCTCATCAGCACGAACCCCATCAACTAGCACGCACGCCATGTGGTCATGAGTATCTATCTACAGATATAACAACCATCACCAGATCTCCCTAAAGGATGTATCCAACTCCTCAGATGGAACTATAGGTCCCTTCCAGGCATTACAACCCCAAAGAATGATCTGTCTTCTTCCACCAATCCTGTACATGCTATGTGTTGGCTGACTGCATATACAGGAACCCCAAAGTGTACGCTTGATGGGGAACGAGTGTTATTTTCCTGGAAGCTGACGCTGACACAGAAACACAACTGTGACAAGTGTATTAGGGGACATTAGGAAGGACAAAGTGGAGTGGACAGGGTGGGCAGGGAAAGCATTCAGACCAAGGGGCAGATTAGACACCATCTCTAAATATATAATAACCATAGCTGGTTTGTAATGGTTCAGTGTTCTCTCCAAATTTCAAACGGATTGTCCTCTACGTCAAAGTGATTTTGACTTATTGCAAAGGGATCTTCTGTTCTCCTCTATGCATTTTGTCTTCTACAATACATCTGTGGCCTTGGATGAGCACATATTTGTGTGGCTGCATTTGTATGTCTACCTCAGATCTTAGATGTAGATGCCTGAATATACACATTCTCATACTTATCTTTTCCTTCTTTGTAAAGTAGGACCTGAATTTTAATGGAAAAAACACAGGGGTCGTTGTTGTATCTTTGGAAACAGGAATTGCCAATCTCCCAACCTCAGGCATTATACCCTTAGTTTCATGAAACTGAATGAACATCTGTTGATGATCTTCTGTGTGCAGATACATTCATTTCCACCCTGAGAAGGGTGAATTCACACTCATCCCATACATTTTACAAATTCCTTATGTGCTTAACCACCTCTTCATCGCACTGACATCAGAGACCAACATTGTTCCTGCTTCTCAGATTACAATGCTGAGGCTCTGAGATGGCCCCACTGAGAGCTGGCATTAGGGCTTAGACAGCAGGATCACAGGCAGTGCCTCTGGAAATTGTGAGGGAAGTTTCAGAGATGTACACCTTCATGCAGGGTCATGACAGTAGGTTCAGGGGTGCGGTGACAAGATTCCAGCAGGGGCGTTTCCTGGTCAACCCTGATTTCCCTGGTAAGAGTCTGATTCAGGCTGAAGGCCAAGGAAGCCACACAGCTAATCTACAACCTTTCATCACATTTAGTCTCACAGAGGCACACAAACTTAGGCAGACAAGCATCCCATAAGAACCAAGGAAAACTACAAATCTCCAGGGAATTCTTTCACAAGGATCCAGAATCTTCAGGAGAACCTCCAAGAGAAACAACAGTCTTTATTTAGATAATGAACTGGGTGCACTTTGGCCACAATGACATTTCAGAGATGATACCTGCATGGACTATCCTTGAACCCATACAGCAGCTCTGTGTGGATGCCGCTCTGCGCTCACTATCCCTGCCCAGGTTGTGGGCCCTGCCACAAATGGCCTCCAACTCGATCTCACTGAGTCCAACACCCTCCTCTCTGTACCATCTCAGCTCTCCCTTCTCATGCACAGTCTCCAATTCATTTCCATGAGTTTCATGTCTCCGTCTCTTGTACTTGAGGACCCATTACTGGAGCTGCCATTATTGTAGACCAGAAGCTCCATGTAATTTAACGCACGTGACTCTCTCCCCATTAGGACAGTTGAAGCCCCTGATGGTAAGGGTTTGCCTCATCTCTCACAGAGCCAGGGACATGGACTGTGTGCTGGGCACATCTGCAGAACTGATATGCCTGCTTTTCTATTAAAAGACTCTTTCCTTCTCCACAAATGATATATGCAGCCCAGCTCAGGAATGGAAATGACACAGCCCAACATATGTATGTCCTGAGAAACTTGAGGAATCTTAACAGTGTCCACATCCAGCAGCACCCTTGCATTACAAAGCGTGTGAGGCCATCTCTCCATCTTCTCAAAGACTCAACAACATAGAAGCTGAACATGCTGAACATGTCAACTCATACAGCTCAGTTTATCTCACAAATAGTCGAGGTGGAGGTGATGGGTACTGTCCCACCATCAAGGAGCTGGAAGCAGCCCATATGGCCCATGAACAGTGATAAATTGTATCTGTGCAGGGTGGACCTGGGAAAGAAGGAGGTCCTCTTGCATCCATAGGGACCTACAGAAGTGACAGGTGTGTTGGTATGACAGACAGAAGCAGAACGCCCACAGGAGCTGAAACACAATGAAGCAGGTGTCAGCACCTGGCCCCTTGTTCATTCATGGGTTCTAGTAGAACAGAGCATCAGTGTCAGAAAACTCTACCCTTCCATGAGGTCCCACATATATCCTGAAGGTACCAGATGCCACAAGGAAAAATGACTATCACCACACATCACTGCCCATGTTTAAAAATGCAGAAAGCCAAGGAGTCCTGTTCTAGAAGATTGATGGCAGTAATGCCAGTCTAATAAAGGAAAGTATTCCAGAGAGGCAGGCATCTGTGTCCAGGATCTCTCTGGTGTCCTCTTCCACCAGATCTGCAGACTTTTTCTTTGCACATTGAGAACAGACAGAACATGAAGGAATGAAAGAAATGACCAGAACCACACAGAGATCCAGGGCCGCCCCAAGGTCAAAGCTCTACCTGTGATCCCATGCCTGTCCTCACTCTGCTTCCCTCCCTTACAAACACATCTTCTGTGCAAGGCCACAAAGACCTCTGAGGAGATGGGGATTCCTGGAGTCCAGCATTGGGGCCTGGATATGAGTTTTCTGAGGGAGACACATTACCTGTGCATATTCATTGGTCTCAAGTATGTTTATCTTAATTCACAGGTAATTCAGATTTTAAATACAACATGAGTTGCAGAGCTATTTTGTGCCTTTGTAAAAGGGAGGTAGAAATTCTACGTAAAAGAATGAACACAAACATGTCTCAATTTCAGGTGAAAAACTCCCATAAGGTATCATGAGACAAAGTACCAATTACAACTGCTCCCGGGACACAAGAGAACCTACTCCTATAAACACAACTGGAGAACTCTATGAGGTATTGTCCTTGCAAGTAATCACTGATTCTCTGCAGTTCCACGTACATTTTTTATTACACATGCCACTTCTGAAAATTCAGAGTATTTCCACCTAGGGGACAACTGGAGAAATTCTCTATCGTACATTTGCCAACACAGAAGGACCAGTAATGAATTCTGAAATTTTTCTAAGAACCCTCAGCACTGCACAAAGCACACAATATAATGTTGGAAAGAGTTTTTATCAATTCCAGTCATGAGGCTCATAGCAGACATTCTGAACACATTCATGGCCTACACTTGAAAAGGAAAAAAAAAATGAAAATAATCAGGATAATCCCGTGTAAAGAAGGTGTGGAAGGAGTCAGACGCTCCAGAAGACTTGAGGGTGCAGTGAAGTGTCATCCTCCTCAAGTTATTTCCACAAACACTAAGTGAGAGCCAGGTGGTCCTCAGCCTCTATGCACTTGTGGTGTCCAGAGGCACTAGCTAACATGATGATGTTACATTGGAGAAGCCGGGAGGCTTGTGAGGACATAAATCAAACAGTAAAGACACCAGAAGACCAAAACAACAACAACAACAACAACAACAACAACAACAACAAAAAACAACCCAAAAAACATACAAGGCCAGATAAAAGTTTCCAGAAAGTATTGCAACTGAAACTGGCAACAGAATTTACCTTGTCTTTTTCTGAATCCTTGGTAGAGACACAACTGATATTTCCCATTGGAGCTGCATCACGTCTTAGGTCTCATAAAGGATGGAGGCGGATGGAGGTTGCATAGACTGTGTGGAAGAAAAACAAACCATCCTGAACAGGTTTCATTATATTCAACTCATTCACACTCTCGGGTCCCTTACCAGGGACAGAGCGTTTTCCACGTGCCTCGGGTGACCCTTGAGGACAAGAGGGAGATCTGATCCTGTCCCTGGAGGAAGGCTTACAGGGCCCTGGTTCAGGTCTTTTTTAACTAATCAAGCAGCTGTGAACAGCTCAGGTCTCAACTCGCTAGAAAGTATGTTAGGGGTGTGTTTCATCCCTCAGAGAGCCCAGCACATGGTCTCTGTACAAGCTACATCCTAGGGAATGCTATGTCTGTCAGCACGTATAAGGCCTCTTTCCTTCTCTATCAGAGACATGTGTTGCCCAGCTCACTACGTGGAAATGACTGCCCATTTCATGCATGTCCTGAGAAACTTGAAGAACCTTACAACGTCCTCACTCAGGCTGACCTGAAAGCCCTGTGGTGCCATCAATGCATCTCCTCCAAACACATAACAAGTAGAAGACACAACGTGTTTTATAAGTCAACTCATACTAGTCATATCATCTTTCCACATGGTGGAGGAGGAAGGTGAGGTCCCAGAGGACCCCAGTTTGGAGAAGGTGGGAGTGGTCCATAGCCCATGGGTGGTGATAAATGTCAGCCCACGGGGTATGACATGGAGGGCACTTCTGGGAAAGGAGGAATATCCTGGAAACCACGTGGACCTGCAGGACAGAAATTAAACTTTTGAGATGTGTTAGGGTAAAAGGTGAAAAATTCAACCCCAACCCCAACACTAACATACCTGAACCCCAATGAAGCCGAATGGCACCTGTCTCCTTCCTCTCCACCTGGTTTCAACAGGGCAGCATCAGTGCTTCTAAACTCCACCCTTCCCACTGGGTCCCACCTAGAATTTCTAAGAGTTGGAGGAGGCAAAGCAGTGCATTGCTGGCAGCATGGTACTAGCTGTGTCTGCAAATGTGGGGAAGGAAGTGGCTAGTCTTAAAGAATCAGAGGGATAATTCCAGACTACTAAAGAAAGTCTGTTCCACACACACACAGTCTTCTATGTCCAGGACTACTTTCCACCCAGCCCTTCACCACCTCAACAGCTCCGTCTTGGCATAGTAAGAGCGGAAACGATGAGGAAGAATTTTGTTTCCATACTATTCATTTACATCTTTAATCCATTTCAAGTTAATTCTTGGAGTGGTATAACATAAGGTGCTAAACTTTATTCTTATGCACGTGTATATCCAATTTTCCCAGCCCCAGTTATTCAAGAGAATACCCTTCTCCACTATGTATTCTTGACTCCCTTGTCAAATACTAGTTGACTGTTCGTGCAAGGGTTTAGTTTGGGCTCTCAATTTCCGTTCCATTGTCTTGTGTGTGTGCTTATGCCAGTGACATAACTGATTTCTTTGTATTAGAATGCAGCTAGAAATCGAGAAGTGTGATGCCTCCCATTTTGTTCTTTCTTGCGTTGGCTACTTGGGGTCTTTTTGTGGTTCCAAATACATTTTAGGATATGTTTTTCTAATGGCATAAAAATTGCATTGGAGTCTTGATAAAGATTGCACTGAATCTCTAGATGGCTTTGGGTAATATGGACATTGTATCTATATTCATTCCTCTGAAAGACAGACGTGGGATGGCTTTTCACTGACTTGTGTGTTCTCCTGTTTCTTTCATCCAAATTGAATTTCTTCCGTTTCAGTACATGGGTGTTATAGTTTTCTGTAGAGAGATCTTTCACTTCCTTGGCTAAATTTATTCCTATACAGTTTATTGTTTTTGATGCTATTGTAAATGGATTGTTTTCTTTTCTTCTTAGATAATTTGGTTAGTGTATAGGAAAGCTACAGGATGTGATATAGTGACTTTCTAGTTTGGAACTTTAATGTATTTCTTGATATTAACAAGTTCTTTTACACTGAACTTTATTTCATTCTTTTACCTTTTTAAAAAATCATGTTATTTGGGAATAGCTGATACAGTATGTTACATTAGTTTCAGATGAACAACAGAGTGAGTGGACAAGTGTATACATTCTGATACACTAACACAGGTGTAGCTACAATCTGTCACCATGCATCACTATTCCAGTACCATTCTCAATGTTCCCTATGCTATATCCTCTATCTATAATTTATTATTCCATAACCAGAAGGCTGAATCACCCAACG
The DNA here is from genome assembly GCF_022837055.1 of Prionailurus viverrinus. Taxonomy (NCBI): domain Eukaryota; kingdom Metazoa; phylum Chordata; class Mammalia; order Carnivora; family Felidae; genus Prionailurus; species Prionailurus viverrinus. Next base: position 63,214 of record NW_025927512.1, read on the forward strand.
CCTTCACATATCTAGGGCATCCTTGTCTTGTTCCTGATCTTAGAGGACAATCTTTCACAATTTCACTATAGAGTATGATGTTAGATATGGGCTTCACATACATGGCCTTTCTTATGTTGAGATATGTTCCCTCTACGGGGAATTTTTAAAGAGTTTTTTAGCACAAATGGATACCAAATTTTCTCAGAACTTTTTTGTGTATCTATTGACATAGTCACAGCAGTTTTCTTTTTAATTTTTAAAATGTATGGGGTGCCTGGGTGGCTCAGTTGGTTGAGCGTCTGACTTGATTCACGTCATGATCTCACGGTCTATGGGTTTGAGCCCCGCATCAGGCTCTGTGCTGACAGCTCAGAGCCTGGAGCCTGCTTCGATTCTGTGTCTCACACTCTCACTACCCCTCCCCTGATCATGCTCGCTCGCTCTCTCTCTCTCTCTCTTTCTCTCTGTCTCTTTCTCTCTCTCTGTCAAAAATAAATAAACATTAAGAAAAATTTAAAAAATGTATTTATTTTGTTAACTTTAAATTTATTTATGTATTTCTTTAGTATGTATTTTTTCCATGTTTTTATTTAAATTCTAGTTGGTTAACATACAGTGTAATGTTAGTTTCAGGAGTACAATGTAGTCATCCATCACTTACATACAACATCCAGTGTTCCTCACTACTAGCGCCCTCCTTAGCCAATCACCCATTTAACCCATCCCCCTGCCCACCTCCCTTCTAGTAATCCTCCGTTTGCTATTTATAGTTGAGTCTGGTTTCTGGACGATTTTTCTTTCATTCAATTATGTGAGGGGTCATATTTATTGATTTTCATTTCTGAAACATCCTTCCTTTACAGGGAAAAACCCTACATCGCAGTCAATGATCCTTTTTATGTGATGGTTAATTTGGTTTGCCTGTATATCACTGGGAATTATTCATCTATAGTCATCATGGGAATACTGGCCTATAGTTTTCTGTTCAGGTAGTATCCTTTTCTGGCTTCCTACCAGGGTAATTCCAGTCTCATGAAATGAGTTTATGGTGTTCATTCCTTTTGAATCAGTGAGAGGACTGCTGTTATTTCTTCTACAAACGTTTGGTCACATTCACCAGTGAATCTACCTGGTCCTGGGCTTTTCTTCCCTGAGAGAATTTCGATTACTGATTCAATTTACTTACTTTGGTTATCTTATTGTATTGATGCAGTCTTCCTTTAATGGGTCTGTGCAAAGCTTCTATTTCTTCCTGATACAGTCTTGGTAGGTTGTGTGTTTCTAAGAACCTATCCATTTCTTCTATGTAGGCGGTTTGCTGGCATCTAATTTAGCCATGGTCGCCTCTTTGTCTCCTTTATGTTTCTTTGGTATCAGGTGTAATGTCTGCCCTTTTATTTATAATTATTTTGAGTTGGGTCCTCTCTGTCTTAGCATAGTCTATGTATAATCTTGAAATTTTTGTTTCACTCTTCAGAAAACCCACTGTTGACCTTCTTCATATTTTCTATTGATTTCATGGTCTCAGTTTCATTGGTTTCCACTCTCATATGCATTACTTCCTCCCTTTTGAGAACATTGGACATAGGTAGATTGTTGTTTTTTTCTAGTTCTTTTAAATTAAAGGTAGGTTGTTCATTTGAATCCCAAATCTACCCTCCACACATGCAAAACCAGTGACTCATCAGAGAACCTTCAATAGGTCTCTTCTGCCCTATTTCTCATTCTCCAAACTCTGAGAAATGGAACCAGAAAATTTATTTGAAGACACAATAGATGAAAACGTCCTTAATGTGGGGAATGAAACAGATCCAGAAGTAGGAGGCACAAAGAACCCCCAAAATATTCAACAGAAGCAGATCCACATCAAGTCATATAGGAATTAAAATGCAAAATGTCGTGATAAAGAAACAATTTAATAGCAGAAAAACCAAAAGATGACAATTACCTACAAGAGAAGCCCCATAAGGTTATCACTGGATGTTTTTCAGAAGAAACTTTGAAACCGTAAGTGAGCAGCACAGTATGGTACAGGTGCTGAATGGATAACATCTGCATCCAGAGAGTCTATCCACAACACTATCATTCAGATGGAAGGAGAGATGAAGAGGTTCCCAAATAAATACTCGGCGAGTTCACAACCAACAAACCACCCCTGAAAGAAATGTTAAAGCGGACACTTTAAGTGGAAAAGAAACACCTAAAGTGACACTATTAACGTGCGAAACGCAAAAGCAATAAAAATGAGTACATCTATAAAACATCAGCCAAAGTATTCGCGATATGAAAGGTTTTGAAATATGACACTACATATCTACAACACGGGGAGGAGAGGAGTAAAGAACTGGTTCAAACTTAAACAACTATCAACTAAATATAGACTTCTATATGCACAAGTGGTTAGGTACAAACCTAATAATGACCACAAATCAAACACCACCAATACATATGCAGACTATAAAGACAAGCAATTTCAACTGTGGTACTAAAGAAACCCAGCAAACCATAAAAAAGAGAAAGAGAAGAAAGGATCAGAAAGATTCAGAAACAACAATCATCAAGTAATAAAAGGACAAGTATATGTCTATCAGTAACTTTGAAAGGAAACAGGATAAATGCTCAAATCAAAGGCACAGGGTGACAGATAGGGGCGCCTGGATGGCTCAATCACTTGAGATTTCAACTCTTGACTTTGGATCAGGCTATGATGCCAGGGTCATCGGAATGAGACCTAATTGAGCTCTGCACTGAGCAAGGAACTTACTTAAGATACATACTGAGTCTCATTCTCTCTCTTGCTCTCTGTCTTCCCCCATTTCCCCCAACCAGCCCTCCCATACCCGAGCTCTCTCTCCTCATAAAAAAAGGCACTGGGTGAGAGAATGAATGAAATATAGGACCTATCTATTCTCTACCTACAAGAGAGTAATTACAGAAGTAAATTATCAAAAGAAACAGCAGTAGCCATACCTATATCAAATACATTTAAAAATAAAACTCTGAGAGAAAGAAGGAAATATAATGAAAAAAGGTATAATCCAACAAAAGATACAACAATTGTAAACACATATGTGCTCAATCTGAGAGAATCCAATACACAAAACACTGAAAACCTAAAGTAAATAATTGATACTCATACAATCATAGAAGAGCAAAGACATCACCGCAAAGACATCAAGGGAGATATCATTCCATCAGAAAATACACATTTGTATATTTTCTAATAACAGCATGCACATGGGTTCCAGAATTGATGAAGAAATACTCGACATGGAACGTGGAATATCACCATGTCATTTCCAAAGCGAGACGGCAGCTGCACTGGAGGATACCTGTCGCCTACAGTAAGGGTGGCACATACATATGTCTAGCCTTGGAAACCACAGAATAATCTTGACCGGCACACACCCTTGTGACTCCACTCAGCCCTTTGGAGATACACCTGCTATGCTCTGGGGTAACAACCCAGAGCCTCCAGGGAGCTAACCCTAAACCTAATGGTAGCCCTAACTAGAACACTCACCCTACACCTAACCCTATATATCACACTAACTTTACAACACATCCATGTCAGAGCATGTGCCCTCATTTCAGCCTTCCATGGAATTCAAAACACTGATGTCGCTTCGACCCTGGCGACTTCCCTGGACCGAACTATAAACCTCTGACAACACCACGTGGCTGGGGTCCAGAAGCAGTAAAGGGTCACTCGGAAAGGAATGTGGAACCTCACCATGACATTTCCAGGCCTGACTGCAGCTGCCCGAGAGGATTCCTGAGGCTTACCCTACAGGGGGCCATAGATTTGTGTGAAATAGGAAGCCACAGACTGGTCTTGATCGGCACCCTCCTGTACCCTCAACTCACACCATAACCCCACCACAAAAGGGGACCCTCTACAAAACTAAAGGGGGCCTAGAACCCTACCCTACACTTGAGCATCCCTGTGTCATAGGCCCTGACTTCAGCCCTCGAGGGATATCACAAGACCGGAGTCGCTTCGGGCTTGGCGACATCCCTGGACCGAACAATAACCCTAGCTAAAGCACTCTCCCCATGGGGACCCAATTCCAACGTCTAACAACACCACGTGCCTGGGGTCCAGAAGCGGTGCAGGCTCACAAGGCATGGAACCTGGAAGCTCAGCATGTCGTTTCCCAAGCCGGGCTGCAGCTGACCCAGAGGATTCCGGAGGCCTCCTCGACCAGGGGCCCATTGACGTGTGTGACCTTGGCAGCCAAAGACTGATACTGACGTGCACGCTCCCTTGTGCCCTCAACACAGCCCTTCGGGGAGACCACTGCCCTACTGTGGGTTCAGCACCTGGAGTCTCCTGGGACCTAAACCTAACCTTACCCAAAACCAGGACCCTGCATTGAAAACTATGCCAGCCTCGAACCCTAACCCTACACTTGAGCTGCCCCATTGCATGGGCCCTCACTT
>NW_025927513.1:0-10000 GCF_022837055.1 Prionailurus viverrinus
GGTAGTTAGCCTATAGGGCAACAGTGGTTTGAGGAGGAGAGTCCTTCATACCCCTCACCCTTTCAGCCCCCGCCCCGGCACAACCCCCTCCAGGAACCCTCTGTTTGTTCCCCTTAGGGAAGAGCCTCTTACGTTTTTGTCCCCCTTCCTGTTTGTATGTTATTTTTTCTTCCCTTCTTCCCTTCCCTTCCCGAGTTCCTCTGTTTGGGAAGTGAAGGTCCTCACACGGGTGAGGTCCTGTGATACATGTGTTTCTCTGAGGGACAAATGTCACTTTGCATGACACCCTCCAGTTCCATCCAGGTACTTGCAAATGGCAAGACTTCATTCCCTCTGGTGGCCGCGCACTGCTCTGTTGTTAGATGGATACCGCCTCTTCTGTATCCATTCATCCGTCGATGGACATTTGGCCCCTTTCCATACTTTGCCTACCGTTGATAGTGCTGCTATGCACACTGAGGTGCGTGTGCCCCTTGGAAACAGCAGACCTGTATCCTTTGGCTAAGTACTTAGTCGTGAAAGTGCTGGGTCGTAGGGTACTTCGATGTGCCATGTGTCGAGGAACCTCCTCGGGTCCCTGGTTCTGGAAAGAACTCCGATAGTGGTTCTAAATCAGGTGCGGCCATCGGTTGGGGACCCGCATCAAATGCAGAGTCAGGCAGCGGTTTTCCTGGAGGCTTTGGCTCAAGCACAGATTCTAAATCTTCCAGCTGGGGAATTTAGACAGTGGGGTAGGTATAGACTGGTAGGAATTCAAATTTTTCTAAACACATGGTAAGTGTATTTCTTTTTTTCTTCTCTTCTCTTCTCTTCTCTTCTCTTCTCTCTCTCTCTCTCTCTCTCTCTCTCTCTCTCTTTCTTTCTTTCTTTCCTTTCTTTCTTTTTTAAACATTTATTTATTTTTGAGAGACAGAGTGGGAAGGGGAAGGAGCAGAGAGAGAGAGAGGGAGACACAGAATCCGAAGCAGGCTCCAGGCTGTCCGCACAGAGCCCGGTGCAGGGCTCGAACCCACAAACCGTAAGATCATGACCTGAGCCGCAGTCACACACTTAACTGACGGAGCCAACCAAGCACCCCACACATGGTTAAGTGTATTATAAAACCCATCCGTACTGAGAGTTTTCAGAATCAGTACGTTCAGCGTGGAGTATATTCACCACTGTTTTTGACATTTGTCTTTAGAAAGAGAGGCAAAGCTAAAGGAATTTTAGAAGTTTTGTTACATCAAGGGTCGAAATATCAGGTGTTTGAAAGCGAACCAACTGCCTGATTGGTTCTCGTTCTCTCTCTCTCTCTCTCTCTCTCTCTCTCTCTCACACACACACACACACACACACACACACACACACACACAGGCTACAATGGACATCAAAGGATTTCTCCTGTAATATTGTATCCCTGGACTCGTCAAGTGAATTCTTTGTGCGTGTTCACTATGGAACCCATTCATTATAAGTACATTCTTTTTTCCTTGTGTTAATTGGAACCCCACCACATTAATTCCCCACCCCCAGGAAAACCTCCTTTTTGGAGATCATGGTGTCACAGCGTTTGGTCTTTTTGCTTTCGTTTGTAGTTTGTGACACTTGTCTCCCTTCCTATGCAGAAGTACAGTATGAAGCCTTCATTGAATCTGTGCCGTTCATCTCCTTTCAAATGTTTACGGGAGAAGCACTTCATTGAAAGCAGTGCTGTAAATATTCTGCCATAGGAAGGAATATTTCCGTCTACGTGCTTTCTCACTCTTGAATTCGTCTTCACACCATACAGGCTGTGACTTTGACCTTGGGTGTCCCATTTATATCCACTACTCTTTATTTCACGGAGTCGTATCCATGCTATGAATGCAAGGGTGTGCTATGGAACCAGAAGGCTGTTTGAACTTCTGAAACCTTGTGTTTTCTGATCCTCGTGTTCGACCGACAGTGGTGCCAAAGTACGAAAGGCTAGTGTGAGTGAGAAAAGGAGAGAGTGCGTGCAGACACTCAGTGGCGGTGGCACACGATGGATAGATTTTTTTTTAACCTGGCGAGATGCATCTCTCAGTCCCTTGGCCTCGGTGCAAGAGCGTGCCGAGAGCAACGATAGCAAATGACGTGCGAATGTTTTCTGCATCCAAAGGACATCCACACCCGTTGGAAGACGTTGGAAGACGTAAAGAGAGTTTTGTTCTCAGAGAACCCCATTAGTTGGATGTGTGAGGTACTTGTATTTCTCCTGGCCTTCCGTCAGCTGCTGTGAACGCCGTATGGTGTGTGTTCTGTTCTGTTCCCGATCTGTTAAGTGTGGTCCCGTGAACACGGACTGAGCTTGTGGTGTGCTTCACGAGAGTACTCGGAAGCAGAGTTCATCAGTGAGCTCGGGGTGTCACCACGAAGGGTGGAAGTTCTAATGTCTGTCTGGTAGCCATAAGAATGTGGTCTAATGCAGTTCTGTGTCCCGTGCTTGGATGGTCTTTATAAGAGTTGTCAGTGTTGGGAATTCTTAAATAGAATGGATGAAGGAGGAAGAGGAAGAGGAGGAGGAGGAGGAGGAGGAGGAGGAGGAGGAGTTGTCGTTGTTGTTGTTGTTGTTGTTGTTGTTGTTGTTACGAGGTATAATGACGAAAGACACGGCAGAAAAATTTTGCAGGGTTTATTTTCTGTTTTCAGTATGTGCAAAGCTGTGTGACTTTAATCTTTGGGGATCCAGGGAGGTTTTCTTCCATTTTCTCATCTGTATGTTTGGAAGGCTCCTTTTTAATTCTCAGCTGACTGACTGACTGATCGATTGGTTTTGTTTTTATGTCCTCTTCACACCCAACATAAGGCCCGAACTCACAGCCCAGCAATGAAGAGTCACCCGCTCCCCTGACCTAGCTGAGGGAGCCAGCCAGCCAAGTCACCCCTTTGATCCATTTTTGTTGTTGTTTATTTAAATGAAGCGGACATGCAACGTGTGCTCAGGGCAGAAACAGAGCACACACTTTGGGGGTTGACAGGGTCATTTGGAGCTTGGTAAATGTTAAAGCCTAGCTTCCCTGGGTGCCCAGGAGCAGGGTCCACAGCCGTTAAAAGTTGACAATGTCCTTTATCGATAGCCATCGAACAGATGATTTATTGAAAACACTAATCTATGGCAAAGATCGTTCTTTGGTCTGTGATCGGGATATAGGAAGAACCAGATGGCTACAGCTCCCACATCACAGACTTCATGTTTTAGTTGGACATAGAGGCAGGGAGGGAGGGAGGGAGGGAGGGAGGGAGGCAGGCAGGCCGGCCGGCAGGGAGGCAGGCAGGCAGGCAGGCTGGCCGGCCGGCCGGCAGGGAGGCAGGCAGGCCGGCCGGCCGGGAGGGAGGCAGGCCGGCCGGGAGGGAGGCCGGGAGGAAGGGAGGGAGGGAGGCAGGCAGGCCGGCAGGCAGGCAGGCAGGCCGGGAAGGAGGCAGGCAGGCAGGCCGGCCGGCAGGCAGGCAGGCCGGCCGGGAGGGAGGCCGGGAGGGAGGCAGGCAGGCAGGCAGGCCGGGAGGGAGGCAGGCCGGCCGGGAGGGAGGCCGGGAGGGAGGCAGGCAGGCAGGCCGGCCGGCCGGCAGGCAGGCAGGCAGGCAGGCAGGCAGGCAGGGAGGCAGGCAGGCCGGCAGGCAGGCCGGCAGGCAGGCCGGGAGGGAGGCAGGCAGGCCGGCAGGCAGGCAGGCCGGCCGGCCGGGAGGGAGGCAGGCCGGCCGGGAGGGAGGCCGGGAGGAAGGGAGGCCGGCCGGCAGGCAGGCAGGCAGGCAGGCCGGCCGGCCGGCCGGCAGGCAGGCAGGCAGGCAGGCAGGCAGGCAGGCAGGCCGGCCGGGAGGGAGGCAGGCAGGCAGGCCGGCTGGCCGGCAGGCAGGCCGGGAGGGAGGCAGGCCGGCCGGGAGGGAGGCCGGCCGGAGGCAGGCAGGCAGGCCGGCCGGCAGGGAGGCAGGCAGGCCGGCAGGCAGGCAGGCAGGCAGGCAGGGAGGCAGGCAGGCCGGCAGGCAGGCAGGCAGGCAGGCAGGCAGGCAAGCAGGCCGGGAGGGAAGCCGGCCGGCCGGCCGGCCGGCAGGCAGGGAGGCAGGCAGGCAGGCAGGCAGGCAGGCAGGGAGGCAGGCAGGCCGGCAGGCAGGCCGGCAGGCAGGCCGGGAGGGAGGCAGGCCGGCCGGGAGGGAGGCCGGCAGGGAGGCAGGCAGGCCGGCCGGCAGGGAGGCAGGCAGGCCGGCAGGCAGGCAGGCAGGCAGGCAGGCAGGCAGGCAGGCAGGCAGGCAGGCCGGCCGGCCGGCAGGCCGGGAAGGAGGCAGGCAGGCAGGCCGGCAGGGAGGCAGGGAGGCAGGCAGGCAGGCCGGGAGGCAGGCAGGCCGGCAGGGAGGCAGGCAGGCCGGCCGGCCGGTAGGCAGGCAGGCAGGCCGGCCGGGAGGCAGGCAGGCCGGCAGGGAGGCAGGCAGGCCGGCCGGCCGGAGGGCCGGCAGGCAGGCCGGCCGGCAGGCAGGCAGGCAGGCAGGCAGGCAGGCCGGCCGGGAGGCAGGCAGGCCGGCCGGGAGGCAGGCAGGCCGGCGGGCCGGAGGGCCGGCAGGCAGGCCGGCCGGCAGGCAGGCAGGCAGGCAGGCCGGCCGGCCGGCCGGGAGGGAGGGAGGCCGGCCGGGAGGGAGGCCGGGAGGGAGGGAGGGAGGCAGGCAGGCAGGCAGGCAGGCAGGCAGGCCGGCCGGCCGGCAGGCCGGGAAGGAGGCAGGCAGGCAGGCCGGCAGGGAGGCAGGGAGGCAGGCAGGCAGGCCGGGAGGCAGGCAGGCCGGCAGGGAGGCAGGCAGGCCGGCCGGCCGGTAGGCAGGCAGGCAGGCCGGCCGGGAGGCAGGCAGGCCGGCAGGGAGGCAGGCAGGCCGGCCGGCCGGAGGGCCGGCAGGCAGGCCGGCCGGCAGGCAGGCAGGCAGGCAGGCAGGCAGGGAGGCAGGGAGGCAGGCAGGCAGGCCGGGAGGCCGGCAGGGAGGCAGGCAGGCCGGCCGGCCGGCAGGCAGGCAGGCAGGCCGGCCGGGAGGCAGGCAGGCCGGCCGGGAGGCAGGCAGGCCGGCGGGCCGGAGGGCCGGCAGGCAGGCCGGCCGGCAGGCAGGCAGGCAGGCAGGCAGGCCGGCCGGCCGGCCGGGAGGGAGGGAGGCCGGCCGGGAGGGAGGCCGGGAGGGAGGGAGGGAGGCAGGCAGGCAGGCAGGCAGGCAGGCAGGCAGGCCGGCCGGCCGGCCGGCCGGCAGGCCGGGAAGGAGGCAGGCAGGCAGGCAGGCCGGCAGGGAGGCAGGGAGGCAGGCAGGCAGGCCGGGAGGCAGGCAGGCCGGCAGGGAGGCAGGCAGGCCGGCCGGCCGGCAGGCAGGCAGGCAGGCCGGCCGGGAGGCAGGCAGGCCGGCAGGGAGGCAGGCAGGCCGGCCGGCCGGAGGGCCGGCAGGCAGGCAGGCCGGCAGGCAGGCAGGCAGGCAGGCCGGCAGGGAGGCAGGCAGGCCGGGAGGGAGGGAGGCCGGCCGGGAGGGAGGCCGGGAGGGAGGGAGGGAGGGAGGCAGGCAGGCAGGCAGGCAGGCAGGCCGGCCGGCCGGCAGGCAGGCAGGCAGGCCGGCCGGGAGGCAGGCAGGCCGGCAGGGAGGCAGGCAGGCCGGCCGGCCGGAGGGCCGGCAGGCAGGCAGGCCGGCAGGCAGGCAGGCAGGCAGGCCGGCAGGGAGGCAGGCAGGCCGGGAGGGAGGGAGGCCGGCCGGGAGGGAGGCCGGGAGGGAGGGAGGGAGGGAGGCAGGCAGGCAGGCAGGCAGGCCGGCCGGCCGGCAGGCCGGGAAGGAGGCAGGCAGGCAGGCCGGCAGGGAGGCAGGGAGGCAGGGAGGCAGGGAGGCAGGCAGGCAGGCCGGGAGGCAGGCAGGCCGGCAGGGAGGCAGGCAGGCCGGCCGGCCGGCAGGCAGGCAGGCAGGCCGGCCGGGAGGCAGGCAGGCCGGCCGGCCGGAGGGCCGGCAGGCAGGCAGGCCGGCAGGCAGGCAGGCAGGCCGGGAGGGAGGCAGGCAGGCCGGGAGGGAGGCAGGCAGGCCGGCCGGGAGGGAGGCCGGGAGGGAGGGAGGGAGGGAGGGAGGGAGGGAGGGAGGCAGGCAGGCAGGCAGGCAGGCAGGCAGGCAGGCAGGCCGGGAAGGAGGCAGGCAGGCCGGCAGGGAGGCAGGGAGGCAGGGAGGCAGGCAGGCAGGCCGGGAGGCAGGCAGGGAGGCAGGCAGGCCGGCAGGGAGGCAGGCAGGCCGGCCGGCCGGCAGGCAGGCAGGCAGGCAGGCCGGCCGGGAGGCAGGCAGGCCGGCAGGGAGGCAGGCAGGCCGGCCGGCCGGAGGGCCGGCAGGCAGGCAGGCCGGCAGGCAGGCAGGCAGGCAGGCAGGCCGGGAGGGAGGCAGGCAGGCCGGCAGGCAGGCCGGCAGGCAGGCAGGCAGGCCGGGAAGGAGGCAGGCAGGCAGGCAGGCCGGCAGGGAGGGAGGCAGGGAGGCAGGCCAGCCGGCAGGCAGGGAGGCAGGCCGGCAGGCCGGCAGGCCGGCAGGCAGGGAGGCCGGCCGGGAGGGAGGCAGGCAGGCAGGCAGGCCGGGAAGGAGGCCGGCAGGCAGGCCGGCAGGGAGGCAGGCAGGCTGGCAGGCAGGCCGGCAGGGAGGCAGGCAGGCTGGCCGGCCGGCAGGGAGGCAGGCAGGCAGGCCGGCCGGCAGGCAGGCAGGCCGGGAGGGAGGCAGGCAGGCCGGCTGGCCGGGAGGGAGGCAGGCCGGCCGGGAGGGAGGCCGGGAGGAAGGGAGGGAGGGAGGCAGGCAGGCCGGCCGGCCGGCAGGCAGGCAGGCCGGGAAGGAGGCAGGCAGGCAGGCCGGCAGGCAGGCAGGCCGGCCGGCCGGGAGGGAGGCAGGCCAGCCGGCAGGGAGGCAAAGAAAGAAAACGTGGCATCAGCGTACCTGGTGGGCACAGGTGGTGGATCGTGCAACTGTATCTCGTGGGTTGCGAGTTCGAGTCCCACGCTGGATGTAGCGCTTACTTACAATAAAATCTTTGAAAACCCATCCATAAATACAGGAATAAACAAAACATGGCATCAAAGGGGAGTAAGTGATTGATCGATAGGGGGTGGGGATGAAACGGGAATATGTGTGTAACCCGCAACATATTCTTGATCGACGCTGCTTTCACTATTTTGCCCCGATGACTTTTTCCACAAGCGGCGGTCCCACCTGAGCGGGCTCCCTTCATCTTAAGATGTTATGCAGCGAGAGGAAAGGCGTGAGAGGCAAAAGTTAGGCAGATCCATACAAATATAGAGACAATCATCGTTTCGGAGACCAGTAGCCAAAGCTCTGCCTCCGTTTAGGACCCAATGTCGTACTTAACCTCTTTAAAAACAAATAAATACCTAAAAACCAGGTAGGGTCGTTGGCTCGGATAAGGGAGGAAGCTGAAATGCAATCATGGAGAACCACATAGGGGGTTAAGAAGTTGCAAGCCAGAGCGATTTCACCACCCGTAGCCTTTGAAATGATGATTTGGTGTCTTCGGCTCTAAGAAGGTTTCCCACCGCTCGTCATGAAGTATCGGAACACCACAAGCGGATTCCCGTGCTACGAAAACCTCTCTGCCCACATAATCTGTAACAGCCGCATTCTCTCGTATCGTGTGAGTGTAGCGTCATTAGTTGCACCACTCTGCCGTCGTTTGACCTTCCAGCGGATCGCAATTTTCGTTTCTTTTGGTGTGCGTGTGGGTATGCGTATCAGGCTATCGAAAACGATCTAGCCACGTTCGGTCCTCTTTTTCTCATTTCTCATAGATGAGTGATGGCGTCAAAGGATACACCTCAGGAAACCCCAGATGGAAGAGAGGCAAAGGGAAGGGGATTCAGAGTGCTTCTGTGTCCCGTGCCGCCCCCCCCCAACACAGCAGTCTCCCCTCCCCCCCCCCCCCCGCCGTTCCAGGTGTTGGAACAACCCGGAAGTGCCTGAATTAGGGGAGTTCTTTGACGGGGGGGGGGGGGGGGGGGTTGGGGAGCACCAGTGTTTGGAAACATTGCAGGGCTTGCAAGGCTGTTGAGAAACCTCGAGTCAGTGTCGAAGGTACTTGGGGGGGGGGGGGAGGAAGAGGGGGGCGTGGGGTTTCTTTCTCTTTGAGGTGATGGAAATAGTTTGGAATGAACAGTGATGGTCCCATAGCTTTGTGAGTAGTAGACTAAGAGCCCGCTGAAGTGTACACACACATATACATTTATTTACTTATTACGTATGCATTCGTTCCAGTTGAGTGAGTGAGTGGGAGAGAGGGGGGTAGGGAGGGAGAGAATGGATCACCAAGCAGGCTCCAAGGTGTCACCACAGAGCCAGATGTGGGGGCTGAAATTCAAGAACCCCGAGATCATGACCTGAGGCAAGACTCGGGCACCTTACCGAGTGAGGCACCCAGGTGCCCTGAACTGTTCGCTTTTACAAGGATGGGAATATTTGGCATGCGAGTTGTGTTTCCAGTGTTAATAGGTGAGGCAACACATAGAATAGTAAATGCAGGCAGGCAGGCAGGCAGGCAGGCAGGCAGGCAGGCAGGCAGGCAGGCAGTCGATGTTTTCTTTTTCTTTCCCTTCTGGGCTTCAGAGGGGGATGGCGAGTGTGAGGGAGGGAGTTCATGACACTGGGCGTAGGTGTTCTTGTGAGCTGAGCGGCTTGGGAAGTTCCCCCGAACTACATGACCCCACAGGAGAACAGGAATTCCTTCTGGACAGCAAGAGAGTGGGCGACTAGCACCGCCTGAGTGTGGCAGAGCCTCAACTCTAAGTCGGGGTGGGGGAGCACTTCTGCCTTCCCATCTGGGTTCCAGGAAGGAGGGAAGCTGTCCTTCCGGTCCTGACCCTCCCTGTCTGTCCGGGGGCCCCTCAGCCGCAGAGGTGGTGTTTTGAGTTGTCCCTCTGTGGTCATCTTTTACACCAAATACTTCTGTTGAAGGTGCTTGGAGAATAACACAGGTTGAGATTTCCAAAATGATCTTGAGATCCTATTCTCTGCCCCTCCGCCCCTCCGCCCCTCCGCCCCTCCGCCCCTCCCGTGCGTGCGTGAAAACACCCCCCTCCCGCCCGCCCCCGCACACCCCCCCCTTCCCATTCCTTCTAACTACAACTGTTCCTATTTCCATCCATGTACTCCCAGACAGCTTCCTCAAGCCCCACCGCCCACCCCGTCGACCTCTTTGGGTAGTATAAAAGCGACCAACAGGCAGGGGGCGTCCGGGCACCACGGTGGTGGAGTGAGGGAGTCCGTGTGTGACGACTACGGGCCGATCGCAGCAGAGCGGCCGGGACGCAGCACCTGCCTCGCCGGCGCACGGCCTCGTCCCCAGGCACCTGGGTCAGTAGCGTTTCCCGGCTGGGGTGGGGGGAGGGGGACACGGAACGGAGGGCGCACCAAGAGGGCTCTGTGGATCGAACGGACGCCTAACCGAGACCCTCCTTCCTGCCACCAGATACCGTCTGTGGATGGTCGTCGTCTCGCCGTCACGCAGCCCCCACCAGTGCTACAACGAAAGAAACGGGTGTCCAGGATAGTAACGCAAACGAAGGCGGGGCCGATCCGATCGGGGGAAGCGGCGACAGGAGTGGAGGTGGGAGGAAAAAAAAAAAAAAAATCACGGGAAGAAAGGACAGGCGTGGGCCAGGGCGGTGGCGCCGGGGGGCAGCGGGTCAACGCTCGTCATCGAACCCGGGGACTCGGGTGGCCGACCTCACCGGGCCCAGAGTCGCTAGCGATCCACGGGTTTCCTAAACTTTGGGGTAGACGGCCGCGGCGGAGTCCAGCGTGCCGGTCAACCTCGGGGACCAGGTCAACGGACCCCCAGCTCCGCAGATCCCAGGTCACGGGGCTCGGCCGTGCTGGTAGAACTCGGGTCTCCTCGAGTCCCGGGCACTCAGGCAACCGGGGTTCGGGTCGACCCCGGGGCTAAGGGGTCGGGACTCGGGGCTCAGGTGACCGTGTCCCTGGCCCCCAGCGTGCCGGTCCGCGGTGTGCCGGTCGACCTCGGGTC
>NW_025927513.1:17500-20000 GCF_022837055.1 Prionailurus viverrinus
CGGGCGTGGGGGGGGTCCGAGCGCGGCGGTCGCCCCCGACCGCCGGCCCTTTTTCCCCCCTACGCGGCACACCCGGCCTTCCCCCCCCCCCACACGTCCCACGTGCCCCGCGCGCGCTCCCGCCGCGGCCCCCGGCCGGGGCCGGCGGACGGCGCGGCACGCCTCCAACCACGGAAACCCCCGCGGAGAACCACACCGCCCCCGCGACAACGCGGGCTCGGGGCACGCAGTGCGGCGCGGCCGCAACCCGGGGGGAAGCGCGCAGCGGCGGGCGACGCCGCGGCGTCCCGCGGGCCGCCGCCGGGGCACGCATCCCCGGGGCGCAGCCCCGCGCGCGACTCGGCCTCGGCGCGAGCCGCCCCGACAGGGCAAAGGGGGCCGGGATCGCCAGCGGGGAGCCGGGGCGGGGCCGCGGCTCGGGCCCCGGACGCATGGCCGCGGACCGGGAGAGGAGGGGGCCACGGCCCGACCGCCACGGTCACCGCCTGGGGCAAGGCGGCGAGACCGACGGCGCTCCAGATCCGCACCTCCACCCCCCACGACGGCCCACGGGACCGCGCGGCACGGGGCACCGCAAAACCCTCCCGAGACCCGGGCGGCGATCCCAAAGACCGCGTGCGGCACGAGGGATCTCCCCCAGAGGGACCGCGGCGGCGGCCACGGCCCTCGGGTGCGAGCTCTCCTCGCCCTTCCCTTTTCTCGCGGGCGGCGACCGGCCTCGGCCTCTCCCCCCCACACACACACACCTTTCCCCCCCAACCACCCCCCACCACCGCCCCACGGGCGCCGGCCCCCAGCCCCACCCCCGTCCCATGCCCTCCCACGTCCCACACACGCGTCACCGCCGAGCGGACCCGGCGGGGCGAGGCGGGGGCGGGAGGGGGGGGCTGAGGGAGGCGGCGGGGACCGGACACACGGGGCCGGGGAGGGGGCGGGGAGGAGGAGAAGGAGGAGGAAGGAGGGAGGGCCGGCAGCGGCGGCCACCGTCGTCTGCACTTAGGGGGACGGAGGGCCCGGCGGCCAGGACGACCCTGTCCCCGGCCCGCGGACGACCCCGCACACCGTACCGCCGCGCAGGCGGGCGTGGCGGGGCGCCCTCGGGCGGGGCGGGCGCCGGCACCGGCAGGGCGGGCCCTGCGAGGGAACCCCCAGCCGCGCCATACCCCCGGGAGAGACACCCACCCGGGGGAGGCGATTGATCGGCAAGCGACGCTCAGACAGGCGTAGCCCCGGGAGGAACCCGGGGCCGCAAGTGCGTTCGAAGTGTCGATGATCAATGTGTCCTGCAATTCACATTAATTCTCGCAGCTAGCTGCGTTCTTCATCGACGCACGAGCCGAGTGATCCACCGCTAAGAGTCGTACGAGTTTTTGTGATCGCCGGGAGGGCCAACCCCAAAAAGGGGCGCCCCCCCAACCTGGCACAGCACATCCCCGAAGGGTGCCTCCGGCCGGCCAGCAAGAGACAACAAAGACCAGACTCCGAGAGGTCGGAAGGGTTGGAACGACAGGGCAAGTCCGGCAAGCCCGCCCCGCCACGCGGACGCGCGGGGCGAGCTCGGAACAACCCCACAGGCGCCCAGGGGGTTCCCGCCTGTCCCCTCCCCCCACACACACCCCCAAGGGACACGGGGCGCACGCACACGCACACGCTCACGCACCACCCGGCAGCCGCCGGGCAAGCCCCCTCCCGGCAACCGGGGAGGGCCGTGGCGTGGGCGCAAGCGCGGCGGCACCCCGGCCTGGGGCGCGGCAGGGGGCGGGCAGCGGAGTCTGGAGGAGACACGGGAAGACCAGCCTCCACGGCTCCCCACGGGCCCGACCGCCCCCGACCCGAGGCGGACGGGCGACCCCCCAAGGGTCTTTAAACCTCCGCGCCGGGACGCGCTAGGTACCTGGACAGGGTGGAGGCGGGCGAGGTGGGTGGGGGACGAGGGAGCAGCCCGCAACACCGCCAACCACCTCGACGCCGACCCCCCCGGGGCCGCGGCCAGACCCACATAAGGGCAAACCGAGAGCCCCGACGCTGCCGGCCCGTGACGGAGGCTCCGACGGGGCTAACCCGCCCCCACAGGACCGCCGCCGCCCGACGCCCCCCGCTTCCACCCCGCCCCCACGACCCCCACACGACCCTTCTCCTCCCCCCCCCATCCAGGGCCACCAGGGCCGACCGGCCCCGGCCCCGCCCTCACTTCCGAGCAACACCTTCCCCGTGGCACCGACCAACCCTCACCGTCCCCTCCCCCGCACCCGCGGCCCAGGCCCCCCCCTGCGGGAGGGGGGCTGCGGCGGGAAGCGGGGCACGAGCGGGCAAGGGCGTGGGGGTGGCGGTTCGGGGAGGAGGCGGGGAAGGAGACGGAAAGCCGGACCCGGACCGGACCCGGGGCCTGAAGGGAGGGCTTAAGGAAGGGGGGGTAAAGGTCTGGCAGGCTAGGGCAAGAAGAGAGGCGCGCAAGGCAGGAAGACGGGCCCGGGGGGACGGACCCCCCCCGACGGAGCAG
>NW_025927513.1:25000-50000 GCF_022837055.1 Prionailurus viverrinus
ACTCAAACTCGCCCCACCAAGTCAGTCCCCCACACCCTCCGGGCAACAGCGGCCGTTGCAGGGCGGGGACGACAAGGCGCCCGCTCCCCACAGCAGGGGGAACGGGTGTGCCTCCCTTCACCGATTCTGCCACCCGCCCACCTCGGGCATCTCCGCCAACGGCGGCGACCCAAAGGGGGTCCGCTGGGAACAGGGAACGGCGCCACCACTCGGCTTCAGGCACCTGAGACGACCTGGAGCGCTCCAGGGGCACCACGGAGGGCCAGGCGCCACGCGCTCAGCACGCCCAGGCGGTGAGCAGCGTGGCATCGGGTGCGGCCCCCCCCACCACGGGGAGGAGGCCACCCACCACACACAGCCAGGAGAGGCCAGCGAGAGTGTCCGCTGCGTCAGCTGACCCCAGTCCCGCAAGCCACGGGAGGCCGGGGTCGGGCCGGAGTCCGCACCCCTCTGCACCCCCCTGCACCGCCCACAGGCGGGAAGGAGGAGCATGGGGCCCGCAGGCAGAACGAGAAGAGCGGCCCCACCCGCCAGGAGTGTCCGTCCCTCGTCTGACACGGCTTAGGCCCGGCCCGGGAGAGCGCGAGATCACCACATCGATCGGTTACCGCCAACACAAGGCAGTCCTGGGGTGAGGGGGGGCTGGGGAAACGCCCAGCGAGGACAGCGACCAGAGGAGGGCCTGCTTCAGCCTCGCCAGCACCCCTCCCCCACCTCTCCCAGGGAACAGGCAGCCGGACAACCCACAAGGGAAAAGGGGAACGCCTGACACGCGGCACGGAGCCTTGCAAGGGTGGGTTTGTCACGACCGCGGCCGGGTGCCCGCAGCGGGGGGCGCACAGGGTAGAAGACCCACGCCGCCTCCCCACGCTGCCCTCGGGTGCCAGAGACCGGAGGTGGCACCACAGCCTGGACCACACCTGGATGCACAAGAGCCGGCACGCAGGCCCAAGGCAGACGGCTCGAGCAAGCAGGCAGGCAAGGGCGGAGTCGGGTCCGGCTCAGCGTCACCACCAAGCCCGGAGCCACGCCAGCGACGACGAGGCCCAAGTCTCTCTTACAGGATGACAACCGCCACATCAGAACGTGTCAGCACCTACCTGGCAGCAAAAAGCACTCCTTTGAGGAGACAAAAATAACCGCGTTGGCAGGCGGGGCCGAGCCACAGGTCACTGGGACCTTCTGGGACCCTGGCCCGGCCACGGGCCCCAAGCATCTTCCCATCGCCGCCAAGCAACCCCCCCCCCCCCGGAAGTCCCCGGGGGCCATCTGGTCGACCCCAGGACCGACCGACCGACCGACCGACCGACCAGGGAATCGCGGGATTGGGAGGGGAGGGGCTGGCCGGGTAGGCCCTGCCCCGTTACACGTTCGCCCGTGCACGGGTCGTCTCCTGGTCGGGACTTAGAAAAATAAAACACTCCGCGCTGTCGCCTGCGGAAGCCTCCCCGGCCCTCGCAAGACCGGCCCCGTGCCAGTCCCCGACCCCCGGCTGGGACTGTTTTGGGGGGGGTTGAATTCCGCGGAGGCGCCCCCGACGGCGGGACCTCAACGGGGATCGCGGGCGCGCCGGCGTTGGCGCCCTATACGGGCCTCCCCTCGCGGCCCGGCCCGGTCCCCAACTCCGCAGCGGGCCTCGGAAAATCTGGGGAGAAAATCGGGTCCAACGACCGGGAGCCCCACGCGTGCCCCCTCCCGGGCCCACGGCGCCCTCCGCGGGCTTCCCCTCAAGGCTCAGGACGGTCCTCACCGGCCCAGCCCGGCCCGGCCCGGCCCAGCCCGGCCCGACCGCGACGCGGGAGGGAAGACAAAAGACGCCTGGCAGGGAAGGACCGACGAGCGACCGACGTGGCCACAGTCTCCGGGTGGCGGCCCCGGGAGGTCCCCGCGGTCCCCGCGGTCGAGGGGTTGGGGGAGGAAAGCACCGGCGGGTGCTGGTCGACCCGTCCGGGCAGCCCCCCACCCCAGCTCGCTCCCAGGGAGCGCCGCCACTACTCCCCCATATACCCGGAGGTTCAATCTCCGGCAAGTGCACCAGCCGCCGGCGCCCCGACGACAGCGGGACGATCACGCCAACGTCGCCGGCCTTCTGGAACTCCGCCCCGGACACCGCGACCAAATCGCATCCCTTGCCGACGTCGCCGACGCTCCGGAGGGGAAACGCTATATAAAAGCGGCCGCCAGGTGGCGCCCGACAACCGACCGAAACGTCAGCGGGGACAGCTCGCGATCTCGGGGACGTGAGGGCGCACAGCCGGCGGCCCGGCCGCCCGATCTCGTCCCGGCCCACTCCGGATGCCGCCTCTCGGTCCCAGGCCGGCGGAGGGCGTCCGCCTCGGGAGCTCCCGGCCGGCACGGCGCGACCCCGGCAGCCCAAGGGACACTCGAAAAATGCATCGGGGCGGCTGCCGCTGGAAAGGGCGGGGCAGACCGGCCACTCGACTCCCCGGCCGGCCGAGGCGGACGTGCGCGGAAAATTCCCCGCACACACCGGGCGGGCCGCGGGCGCCCGTGAGGCACGGGCGGCCCAGAGCGGCCCAGGCGGCGCCCGCGCTCCCGGGAGGGAGGACTTAGACACATTTCGGCGGGCAGGGAGGGAGGGAGGGAGGGAGGGAGGGAGGGAGGGAGGGAGACGGACGGTCAAACCGAAACCACGCGAGAGAGTACTCCCAGAACAACAACGGACGGACGAGCCTTTTTTTTTTTTTTTTTTTTTTTTTAATTTTTTAACATTTATGTATTTTTGAGACAGAGAGAGACAGAGCATGAACGGGGGAGGGTCAGAGAGAGAGGGAGACACAGAATCCAAACCAGGCTCCAGGCTCTGAGCTGTCAGCACAGAGCCCGACGCGGGGCTTGAACCCACGGACCGCGAGATCATGACGTGAGCCGAAGTCGGACGCTCAACCGACCGAGCCCCCCAGGCGCCCCCGGACGAGCCATTTTTATTCTGTCGGGTCAAGCGGGGGAACGTCTCTCTCGGAAACATTACAAACCAAGCTGCGGGGGGGGGCAGAAAGGGGGTGATGGATAAACGAACGACCACGGATAAAGCTTAAGCAAAGTCCTTTGTCGCACGGGGCCACGACGAAGTCCAAAGACCACAAACAGCTACGGGGAACATGGGTGCAAGTGCACGGCGTGGCAAGCGACAAGAATATGGCTTTCACCATTACTGTCCTCAATAAACACACTACTACTACGGCGGCGGCGGCGGCGGCGGCGGCGGCGGCGGCGGCGGCGGCGGGAGATGGAGAACGGAAGGAGTTAATAGCCACTCACTAAAAATGTCCCGGTTCCCAGAGGACCCTACAGTCCAAAGGGGGGGGGGGGGGGGGGGCCGGCAGGGAGAAGGAAGGTGTCACCGAGACACACCCTATGCCTCCACCCTCTTAGGGTTTGCAGGTGACCCTGAGGGTGACACTGACACGAGACAGGCTAACCGTACAAGGAGCTGACACATTGATTTCCTACAAGTTTCACGTGACAGGTAGAGCCCCTCCTGAGGTAAACCAAGACCCTGAGAAGTGGCCAGACCTCAACGCTTGTATATTGGGTTGAACAAGGAGAAGCGACGGTGGACGACTAACTGAACTACATGGGGAGGCTAAAGGATGAGGAGGATTTTAAAACCAACGAAACCAACCAACCAAGATCTTTTCTCCTCTAGAATTCTCTCCACTTCTCCTCCTGTCCTTGAGGATAAGAATGTCACTCCCCTGGTGGCGTAGGAAAGACATCCTGGGGGGGGGGGGGGGGGGGGAACCTCCAGGGAGAAAAGGAGGAGAGTGCTCCGCGCACGCTTCTTGCACCTGCTGGGCAGGAGGGTAGGGGTGGGTGGTTTACTTTGCTTGCTTGCTTGCTTGCTTGCTGCTACTTTTTGAAAGCTTCTCTAACGTTTCCTTTACATCTAAGTCTTCCTTCCAGTTTGGCTTTGGACAGGAGGAAGGCAGGCCACATGTTTTTCTGACACGGTGGAGAACGAAGGGTAAGATGAGTGCGGGCCCGTGCGTATTCTTTTCCGTCAGTCATGTGCCGTGGTGAGTGGAGCATCAGCTCTTGCCGGATGGGTGTCTCATTCCTCCGTGAACCATCAGGCAAGATGTCGGGCAAACACACACAGGGAGGCTAAAGGTAGGAAGAACGTAGAGAAGGTGGGCGACACGTGCCCGAGTCTCCAGAGCGACGATTTCATCCAGGGCACGGCAACGTCCAAGGTTTCTGGACACCACGTTTACAGACGCTTCGGCGCGTAGGTCACTTTGAATCCACAGTGCCACCCTCCGGTCCCGTTAGCACGTTGCCTCCGGCTCACGTGAGCGAGCGGTGGTGTCGTCGTCGTCGTCGTCGTCGTCGTCGTCGTCGTCGTGCAAAGAGACTGTGGGACTCGTCCGGGGATGGAACCGGGCCAGAGACAGGGAGGGACACCGCAACCCATCGTTGAGCTTCAGGTGTCTCTAAGAGACCGAGTCTCTAAAGTACACTGAGGCACAAGGGCGACCCACTCGCTCGCTCGGGGCCGGACGTCTCTTTGTTCTCTCGCGGGGTGGGTATCTGCGAGTGTTGTTTGTTTACTTTCCGGACAAGGCGAAAGCACTCTGAAACAGGAGATATTGGCACAAGGGGTCTGGTGGCATGGGAGGGTGGCGGGTCAGTCCACGTACCGAGAACACGGGAGGATCGGGCGTCTGAACAACCAGGCGGAGAGAGGAGTTTAGCCTCCTCGGTCATCACGGCAACCGGCACCTGCACAGAAACCACAGAAGGTGCCCAGGACGAACTGCGTCACAGGAGCCAGCGTGGGCATTGCCCCACTACCCTCAGCCCTCAGCCCAGGAGCAGGCAGTAACTGTCGTCCAGGTCCAGGCCGCGCCCCACTGCCCTCTTCTCAGCCAGAGCGGTGCCCGGGAGGGCGGCCCCGGAACAGATACCTCCTCTCCTCCACACACATCTCGCCAACCCCTTGACCGCTGTGCCCGAGACACACAACTCCGCTGGACCCAGAGCATGATTTTTCCCGTGGACCGGGGGCCTGCTTGGCCACTTAGGGTCCTCGCACCAAGATGAATCGGGCTAGAGACAGGGACACCGCAGCCCACCGTTGAGCTGAAGGGGCCTCTAGGAGAGGGACCCTCTAACGTAGCTGACGTACAGGGAGACCCGCTCGCTCGTGCCCGGATGTTTCTTTGTTCCTTTATTTCTTTTCGTGGTCTTCATTATTATTTTTGGTACCGTTGTAAGTGGGATTGTTTTTGGGGGGTTGTTTTGTTTTTCTTTTCTTTTCTTTTCTTTTCTCTTCTTTTCTTTTCTAATTTGTCTTTCTGCGGTGTCATTATCGGCGTATACAGACGCAACAGATTTCGGTACATAGACTTTGTATTTTTCCTGTGGACCAGGGGCCTACTTTGCCGCTTAGGATGCACGCGCCCCCACCCCCTGCCCACCCGCAGCCTTCAGTTCCCCAAACCACTGGAGGACTCGTGGGGGGTGGGAGTGGGGGGTGGGGGTGCGGCAGGGGTGGGGGCGGGGATGGGAGTGGCAGTGGAAGGGAGGTTCAGGGCGATTCATTCTAATCGGCCTCATTCAACCCCTTCGTTCAAATGCAGAAAGCTTTCTGTTAAAGTCTGAGCCTGGGGCTTCTCTCCATTGAATGGCTTTCTTCAACTCCCCCAACCCTTAGGCTGAAATTTCTGAACTACTGGGAGGAAAGGGAGGAAAGGGGGGGGGGGGGAAGAGAGAAGGGGGGGGGGAGAGAAGGGGGGAGGGGAGAAGATGATGTCTGAAGAACTTGCCTTCTCTGGAAGAAAGAGAGTCCCCTCCTTTTCCTAACCCAGGAAACCTCAATAAACCGTTTGAGAATCATGGATGTGGAGGATGATATCTTACTATAATGCCTTCCAGGGGTGGGG
Source organism: Prionailurus viverrinus (assembly GCF_022837055.1). Taxonomy (NCBI): domain Eukaryota; kingdom Metazoa; phylum Chordata; class Mammalia; order Carnivora; family Felidae; genus Prionailurus; species Prionailurus viverrinus. The sequence continues at coordinate 30,910 of NW_025927513.1, forward strand.
GTGCAGGTACGTGGAAGGGTAAGGAGTTGGCGGGCGAGCGAGCGAGCGAGCGGCATGGTGTGGCGTGGCGTGGCCTGCCGAGTCAGAGTTAGGGGGTGGCATGAAACACGTGATGGTGGGGTCTTAGGGTTCAGAGGCCAAACACAGGCATGGAGCAATAAGGGATAGAGGGTGAGGGAGGCCTGACAGGGGACAATTGTGACCCCGGGTGATGGTCCCAGCGGGCACACTCCTGTAAAGCAACACTAACACTCTATTGATTAGCCATTGACCTGTCCTCCCTCTCCCACCTGCTTCCAAAGGGAAACGGAGTACAGTTTCATTCCACAGTCACTGGCTGTTTCACACGCAACCTTTGACGTGCCACTAAAAGGAGGAAGGAAGATGGACACACATGAAACAGCCCCACAGATGGCCTAGAGGGCGTGGGTGGGGCTCTCATCCGTCAATTTGGGAGTCTGAGTCAGGATCCTGGGGTTGTTTCAAATCATGGAATGGAAGGGGCTCCTGGCTGGCTCACTCAGAAGAGCATGCGACTCTTGGACTCTTGACCTCTGTCAGGGTTGTGACTTCAAGTCCCACATCGAGTGAAGAGAATGTGAAAAATGAATGAAGGAATGAAGGCATGGATGGACAAACTTTAAAAAAAATAAAAAAGGTTGTGGGGCGCCTGGGGGGCTCGGTCGGATAAGTGTCCGACTTGGGCTCAGATCATGATCTCACGGTCCGTGAGTTTCAAGCCCCACGTCGGGCTCTGTGCTGACAGCTCAGAGCCTGGAGCCTGCTTCAGAACCTGTGTCTCCCTCTCTCTGACCCTCCCCCATTCATGCTCTTTCTCTATCTCAAAAATAAATAAAAGTTGGAAAAAAAAAAAACACGTTTGCAACGTTTGTGTCTTTAAAACAAATGGAATGGGTGGGGTGCCTGGGTGGCTCAGTGGGTGAAGCATCCCACGCTTGATTTTGACTCACGTCATATCTCAGGGTTCGTGAGACCAAGCCCTGCGTTGGGTTCTCGCACGGACAGTGCGGAGCCTGCTTGGGGTTCCCTCCCTCCCACCCCCCCCCCTTAAACCAATAAGTAAACATTAAAAACATAAATCTTAAACATGAAAAGACACTTCTGTAAAGAAGACATCCGGATGGCCAACAGGCACATGAAAAGATGTTCAACGTCGCTTCTCATCAGGGAAATATAAATCAAAACCACACTCAGATATCACCTCACGCCAGTCAGAGTGGCCCAAATGAACAAATCAGGAGACTATAGATGCTGGAGAGGATGTGGAGAAACGGGAACCCTCTTGCACTGTTGGTGGGAATGCAAATTGGTGCAGCCGCTCTGGAAAGCAGTGTGGAGGTTCCTCACAAAATTAAAAATAGACCTACCCTATGACCCAGCAATAGCACTGCTAGGAATTTATCCAGGGGGTACAGGAGTGCTGATGCATAGGGGCACTTGTACCCCAATGTTTATAGCAGCACTCTCAACAATAGCCAAATGATGGAAAGAGCCTAAATGTCCATCAACTGATGAATGGATAAAGAAATTGTGGTTTATAGACACAATGGAATACTACGTGGCAATGAGAAAGAATGAAATAGGGCCTTTTGTAGCAACGTGGATGGAACTGGAGAGTGTGATGCTAAGTGAAATAAGCCATACAGAGAAAGACAGATACCATATGGTTTCACTCTTATGTGGATCCTAAGAAACTTAACAGAAACCCATGGGGGAAGGGAAGGAAAGAAAAAAAAAAAAAAAAAAAGAGGTTAGAGTGGGAGAGAGCCAAAACATAAGAGAGGCTGTTAAAAACAGAACAAACTGAGGGTTGATGGGGGGTGGGAGGGAGGGGAGGGTGGGTGATGGGTATTGAGGAGGGCACCTTTTGGGATGAGCACTGGGTGTTGTATGGAAACCAATTGGACAATAAATTTCATATATTAAAAAAAAATTAAAAAAATAAAAACATAAATCTTAAAACACTACAACAAATGGAATGGAAAGAGAGAACGCAACGAGGAGGACGTGAATGTTGCACCTAATACCACTGAGCTCTACGCTTATATATGGTGAAAAATCTCAATTGTAGGTGATGTCTACTTCTACTTCTAACCACAACTGAAAGGAAAACGACAAAACACCGGTCCTTGGCTCACAGTAAGGGAGTTCCTGGATTTGGTCCGAGAGGGCCTTCTCATCCGCCGTGTGGAAAACTATGGAATGGTTTCTTCCTCTCTAGGCCGATGACCATTGCCAACGACAGTACGTGTAGGTGCTGTCCTACCTGTGAAGGAAAGGCAGGAAGAAGTGTAGCATTTAAAAGCATCTTTTAAACGCTGTCCACCTTTCCCAGTTTGTCCCCTCACTATGTCTTGTTTACCTTTTATAGCATTTACCCTATGTCGATGCAAAATGAATGAGCCTTTTTAAAAACAATTTTAAAGAGGAAGGAAAAGAGTTTCATTGGAGCCCAAGTTAGGAGGGCTGACGGGGATATGCAATCTTCACAAACAAGTCAGTCATCTGGGGAAGACCTCACATTGGGCATACATACAGCTTACCAAAAAAAAAAAAAAAAAAAGGATAAACAGGGCACGGGGCCGGGGGGGGGGGGGCGCAGATGTTAGGAATCACCATGAGGAGAAAGAACACATTCCAGAAAGTTACGGACTTTATCTTCTGTTTTTAGTATGTGCAAGGCTGTATGACTTCAATCTTATGGCGACCAGGAAGGTTTTTGTATTGTTTTCTTTTGTTTCCCTCCTCTTTATAAGCCCCCTTTGGAAGCCCCCTTTTTTAGTTAGTTATGTTTAAAAAAAAAATTTTTTTTTTTTTAAACAAACCAGACATACAATCTGTGCTCAGGACAGAAAAAGAGCTCATGCTTTGAGGTTTTCTAGAGTCCCTTTGACCTCGGTAAATATTACATATATAGCTTCCCTGGGAGACCACCAACATTAAAAGTTTAGGATTTCCTTTATCATTTCCCCGTCTTGGTCGATAATCTTTCCTCAGAAATCACGGATGATCAACTTGATGTTTTTATGTCCCTCAGTGCCAGGTGACTGTCTTGTAGGCCCTGGGTGTGTCCCTCCTTGCTGGGTATGAGAGTGAGTGAGTGTGTGTGTGTGTGTGTGTGTGTGTGTGTGTGTGTAAGCACACATATGTGTCTTTGAACCACCTAGGGTTCCTCGTTGGGGCGAACGTATTGTAACATAAATGGTGGGAAACTCAAAAGTGACGTATGTTCTCTGTAAGTTCCATTGACCAGCAGACATAGTTCATGTGCTTGGCTCAGATGGTCTGCCTTTGTATTTGGCAAAGCATTTTTAACAGAGAGACAGGGACAGCAACACACTTTCAACAAGGACAATTTGAAGGAGCCAGTGCAACATTGGAATAGACTTGAATTGACAAAAGAATGACATCCCAAGAATCCTTTACATACCTGTTGATACAAGGGAAGGCACATCTGTGATTATTGATGAGGAAAGATGGAGCACCCACATTGAGGAAACATACCTGTCATGCATATCCCCAGGTTTACTTAGGGGCGGAGACTTCACATGAGAACGAGGCAACATTTAGTCCCTGATGTCAGCAGGTTACCTTAGGACACGGAGAAGGGGCTGTGGGTATGCCCCGAGAGCTGGTATAACCTGGATGGCGACTTAGGCTCTTTCTCTCAGGGCTGTGCTGGCTTATAGGCTGCAAGCATATCGGTGGACCTTGAGTCCAGGCCTCTTCAGAGACAGCTAGAGTTTGTCTGTGGGACCTGAAAAGACACAATAGCTGATTAGGGGCAAATAGTTCTCTGAAGAACAAGATTTAGGTTGTCTGCGAGAGAGAGCGAGCGTCAGCCTCCTTAACCCTCCGTGGCACAGTTTCAATTGCCCACTCCCCACTCCCCGCCCCCCACACTCACCCCCAGCCTCTGGAGTTTGGATCATTTCCCAATGGTAAGGAATGGGGACGATGATGGGTGATGGCTCGGGCTCGGGCTATCCGTTTATCTCCCCCGGTGAGAACAGTTTCTGTAAATCTCACCTGTCACAGGCCGAGGTGCAGGGCTACACAGAGGTTGTGAAGGGAATCGAAGCAACATGGAGTCAGAGGTGTAAAGTTTTCTTCCCCTTTATAAGTTTCCATTGTCAATCCCTCGTTCCACTTTTATGGAACAGGGGTGGGGGGCCACCTTCTGAAACTATTTCAAGCCGAATTAGGGTGTGGCAGGGGCTTTGGAAGGGAAGGATTTGACAGGGTGCAGGGCACAACTTTTGCTCCCTTGTGCTAATTGGGGGTGGGGGTGGGGGTGGGGGTGGGGGTGGGTATCAGAGATAGTTCCTATCTGAGATCTTGGATATTTTTCTGCATAGTTTGGTACTGCATCATATCCTGAGTTTTCTCCCCAAGTGTATTCTAAGAAATAGTAACAGTATAGTCAAACCCAATGTTATAACCACCTTGGGGGGGCGGGGGGCGCGAAGGGGAAGGTTGTGGTGGTCAAGGGCCTCTTACTGTACCCAAGTGAATTGCTGTCTGATTTTACTTTTATGTTTTTTTTAATCTTATTAAGTAACCTTTACACCCAACGTTGGGCTCGAACTTACAACCCCAAGATCGAGAGCTACGCGCTCTACCGACTGAGCCATCCAGGTGCCCCTGTTTATGTGGGCTTTTATTGCTGGGGCACCTGGGTGGCTCCGTGGGTTACGCATCGGACTCTGGCTCCGGTCAGGATCTCGCCATTCGTGATTTCGAGCCCCGCATCAGACTCTGTGCGGACAGCTCAGAGCCTGGAGCCAGCTACAGATTATGGGTCTCCCTCCCCCCACCCCCTCTCAAAAGTAAATATTAAGAAACTTATAAAAATACAAAGAAAATGTGGGTTCTTATTTCTAAAGAGGAGCTAATACAGGTGCAGCAAGTGTTCGTGAACTAGCTTTGACTCTGCCTCGTTCAGCAATCAGGTAACTAATAAGAGGTATTTCTACAGAAAGAAAAGAAAACCACGGGTTAATGGTTAGAACAACTTATAAACCCAGTGTCTAAGTCCCAAGTGTGGTCAGTGAGAAGGTGTCTAGATGCCAGGCTCGAAGCATCCTCAGCTGGAGTGTGAGCAGGCAGGGGGCAATCTGACCGATTTTTCTGGCATGTAGTTCAAATGTCTCATTTTGGGGGATCCTGAGTGGCTCAGTGGGTTCAGGTTCAGTATTCAAGTCTGGCTCTTCACTCAGGTCTCAATCCCAGGGTCGTGAGCTCAAGGCTCCAGTTGGGCTCCACACTGGGCGTGGTGAAGCCTACTTTAAAAACAACAAAAACACAACAGCAGCAAATGTCTCGTTCTGAATGGCCCGTAGAGCAACAGGCACACAGATTGTCTACAACTGTGGCAATTTCTCTGAAGTTTATCTCCAGTTGTTCAGCTTTCCTTTGCAGGGCTTCAGGGAAAAGGGCCATTTGAGTTCTTCAGGATGGTAAGATAAGAGGATGGGAGAGGATTGGAAGCCTGAGTGTGAAGAGTCATAGTCAGATATTGGAGGAAACCAGGATTCAGGATCCAGCCCAGTTTTAAAGGCAAACAACAAACAGTCAAAGAAAATTAATTAACCAGAACTAGAATTTAACATCCACCAAAGAGCTATTGAAATATAATCTTTTTCTATCGAGACCCCTCCATTCCTGTCAAAGATAGCCCAATGAAAACTAATTTGTTTGTAAAATAAGTCCAGTGTTAACAGACATGGCTTCAGTATTGACATAAACACACCAAGAATAGCGATTGACCATATAGTCTTTTGTGTTTTTTCTCTCTTCTTTTCCACCTGCCTGCCTGCCTTCTTTTTAATTTTTTTTTTTTATGGAGTTCTTTTTTTCCTCTTAGGTTAATTCCTTTATTTTGAGAGGTGGGGGGAAAGGGGAGCTCTGCACTGTCAGTGCAGAACCCAGCTCAGGGCTCAAATCCATGAACCATGACCGTAGCTGAAATCAGACGCTTAACCCACTGAGCCACCCAGGCCCCCCACACACCAGAATTCTTTACACTGCCAAATGTACGAATGTATCTCATCATTTTCAGAAATACGTTGTGGTGTTCGGTTTTGTTTCTTTTTTCTTTTTCTGTACAATTTTTAACAAGTCATGAAACGGGCGCCTGGGTGGCTTTGTCAGTTAAGCATCCAACTTCGGCTCAGCTCATGATCCCACGGTTCGGTTCGTGAGTTTGAGCCATGCGTTGGGCTGTCTGTGCTGTCAGCGCAGAGCCCGCTTCGGATCCTCTGCCCCTCCCACTGACTCATTCTGAGTGTGTGTGTGTGTGTGTGTGTGTGTGTGTGTGTGTGTCTCTCTCTCTCTCTCTCTCTCTCTCTCTCTTTCTCTCTCTCTCTCTCTCTCTCTCCCTCCCTCCCTCCCCTAAAAATAAAGAAATAGGCTGGAAAACAAATCTTCAAGGAAAAAAAACAACAACGACAAACGATGAAACCTGTTTACTAACAGACCCAAGTATCTTTACTGTTAAGTTTTTCTGAATAAAGCCAAAGACCACACACACACACACACACACACACACACACACACACACAGCAAAACAAAAAACAAAAGAAAAACACAAAAGAAAACGCCGTAGGTTTAGTAATTCACAATTTAGTATTTTATCTTCTGTGGAAAAGACTCAGATGTCCGAAGAATTGAACCTAATTTACCGCTTCACTTAGCAAAGCTTTGAAGTTGCAGGTCACGAAAGATTGGGGAAGCCATTTTAAAAGTTTACAAATAGGGACTCCTGGGCGGCTCAGTCGGTTAAGCGTCCGACTTCGGCTCAGGTCACAATCTCACAGCTCGTGAGTTCGAGCTCCGCGTGGGGCTCTGTGCTGACCTCTCAGAGCCTGGAGCCTGCTTCGGATTCCGTGTCTCCCGCTGTCTCTGCCCCTCCCTCGCTGACATTCATTCTCAGTCATTCTCTCTCTCTCTCTCTCTCTCTCTCTCTCTCAAAAATAAATGGTACAAGGAAAAAATTTAAAGGTTTACGAGTAAACATTTTTGTGTATTTAACCTATCTCCTGTCAACATTCACCCACGAACACTGTATGCGAGAGACAAAATCGACCATCACCATCGTTTGAAGTACTTTTTGCTGACAAACTGCAACGGGTACCCGTGAAGTCATAAATTGAAGTCACATGAAAGCTGATTAGGCCCCTGCCCCGGGCCTGAACCCTAGAGTGCGTGTCTGAGTGGAACAAGGAAGGGCGTAAGTGTCTGTAAAGTTTTTTTGATTTTGTTTTTGATACCTGTTGTAAAACGAGGGAGAAAACGGGTTATGTTGTTTGTAAAGGTCACAGAGATGTATATTTTGAGGACCACAGTTACAGGGTCAGTATTGGGACGGAAGCAAGGCCATGACCGGAGCTGCCCACCCCAAAGCCTTGTCATGCAGAGAGCACCAAATTCAAGCCATTTTACAACCACCACCACCAAGAATAAAACCTAACTGTCGGCATTGTATTTGATATCGACGGCTCCGAAAATATGTCCATTTTAAGTAAGCAATCAACCTTCCATGGCCTTGAGTACCCAAGACGTCACACCCGTGTCCGCTAAAAAGTCAAACGATCTGTTTCCCCACCATCAGGCTCACACGGGAGGCCCCACCAGCGGGGATGGCCTAGGAGATCACTGGAGCCACACCAACTGATGCAGAAACAGGGGGAGGGGGAGGCGGCCAGGGAGCCGCCGGCCAGGCCCCAGGCAGATTTAAAGTTTTGGACTCACCTTTTTGTGTGTCTTTCATCTTTTTCTTTTGCGCCTCCAACTCCGCGTCCGCGTCCACCTCCTACTTCTTCTTCCATCTCTGTCTCCTGTCTTCCCCTCCTGCAAAAGTGGCTTTGTCTCTAGTTGCTTTTCAGCCCCCTGTGGAAGAGGTGAAGGAGGAGCAGGCCGTGGGGTGGGCACCCATCTTGGCGCTTGTGCTCGGGGAGGAGGAGGGGTGGGTTTAGGATCACTGGCATCTGTCTGCCTTCCTCCTCTTCCTCATTCTTCTGACTATTGGGAAAGGGTCTGTGGGTGTGGGTGTGGGTGTGGGTGTAGCGGGGAGGGCAGGTGTGTTCAATTTGTATCTCTCCTCTCTCTGGGCCATCAATTGTGTCCCTTCCCGTGAGGCAACTTTCTTATGGAGTAAAACTCTGAATGTAGAGAATTTCACACACACACACACACACACACACACACACACACACCCCGTTCACGTGAATGTGAAACACATTTGGGTTTGTTCTGATCCTCGCGAGTGTTAGAATGCCCAATGTTTACAAGAGCTTGCCTTGAAACACATTAACGGAGCTCGTTTACAAATTGGTGTTAGCAATAGCATCCAGAGGTAGAGAAAACATCTCACATGGATAACACCTGTGGCCATAGATCCACAAACAAGATGCAAACCAACATCAGCCTTTGTTTCACTCCTATTTGTGGAGAGGACACGAAAGACCCAATGGTCAAATCTCCCCCTTTTGTAAAAACAAATCCAATCGCACGAGAGCATTACCGCGGATGGATCCCATCGCGCAGGTGTTTTCCATTTCCAATGAGAACACAGCCAATTTGGCGCAAAGAAGCCAAAAAAAAAAAAAAAAAAAAAAAAAAGCTGCAGCAACCCACAAACCAAATGTGGCCCGGGATATCTCCGTGAGCGTCCGTTCCTCCCCAAAAGTCGGGGCTTCGCTGATGGAACCAAAGGGCTTCCTAGTTTCTGGCCGCGTCGTCTCACGGCCAGCTTTCTCTAAGGGAGCACACAAGAAAACTCATTCAGACACCTCCAAAGAACCCCATCTGGGCCATCAGGGACTCAGGCGACCCTTCCATGTTCCCACGTAAGTAAGCACTTGCAAGTATAGGCTCCATATGTCCTGTACGTGTAGCCTGCCCAAGTTTCCTTTTGGGGATGGGTGGTTGCTTTCTCCACACTTAGAGCAAGGTTATTAAATGGTGGCGGTCACGGTGGTGTTTTTTCCTCTTCCGTAAAGAGTTACAAGGCGGCCATTTCGCGGGAGCGAAGCAGTAGCTGGGCTGCTCCTGGATCCCTCGCCGCTTCGGGTTCCCTGTCAGGCTTCCTAGCAGCGGAACCCTAGCAGAGAAATAAGAGCAGGTGTCTGAATGTACTCGGGTGACCAAAGATGAGAATGACGAGCCCATTGAAATGCCATCGGAAGACGACGGGACAGTGCTGCTGTCCACAGTGACAGCCCAGTTTGTCGGCAGCACGTGGACTGCACTACCGGAATCCAGCGTCTCAGTGTATGAGAGGTGTCCGGCTGGTCAAACACATCCTGCACATCCCTGATGCTGGCTGGGGAAATCCGGTAGCGGACAGTCGTCAACTTATCCCAAAGATAGCCACAGAAAAAGGGACGAGACAGATGCCTGCTTCTTCAGCAGTGAAAGTGAAGAGAGCCATCCAGAAAACGTCCGATTTAAGAGTGTTGGGTCTCCCGTGGAAAACAACCGAACAGGATCTGAAAGAATATTTTGGTAGCTTTGGAGAGGTTCTTCTGGTTCAGGACAGGAAAGATATTCACACTAGTCCTTCAAAGGGCTTTGGCTGTGTTCGTTTTACGTAATAGGAAACCGAGGTGAAAGTCATGCGATCGAGGAACGATGGGGTGACTGCAAACTTCCTGAATCTCATCGAAGCCCAGATGAGCTTTTGAGAAGCAGGAAGGCGTTTGTCGGGTGCCTTACAGAGGGACGTGACTGCCTATAAGCTGCAGCTGTTCTTTTGCCAGGACTGAGAAGCGGTAGACAGCTTCATTCCCAAACGGTTCCCGGACTTTCCCTTTGTGACGTTGGCAGATGATCAGGTAGCCCTCGCCCTCGCCCTCGCCCTCGCCCTCTCTGATATTATTATTGAATTTATTTTTTCAATGTACCCCCAAGGTAGTTAGCCTATAGGGCAACAGTGGTTTGAGGAGGAGAGTCCTTCATACCCCTCACCCTTTCAGCCCCCGCCCCGGCACAACCCCCTCCAGGAACCCTCTGTTTGTTCCCCTTAGGGAAGAGCCTCTTACGTTTTTGTCCCCCTTCCTGTTTGTATGTTATTTTTTCTTCCCTTCTTCCCTTCCCTTCCCGAGTTCCTCTGTTTGGGAAGTGAAGGTCCTCACACGGGTGAGGTCCTGTGATACATGTGTTTCTCTGAGGGACAAATGTCACTTTGCATGACACCCTCCAGTTCCATCCAGGTACTTGCAAATGGCAAGACTTCATTCCCTCTGGTGGCCGCGCACTGCTCTGTTGTTAGATGGATACCGCCTCTTCTGTATCCATTCATCCGTCGATGGACATTTGGCCCCTTTCCATACTTTGCCTACCGTTGATAGTGCTGCTATGCACACTGAGGTGCGTGTGCCCCTTGGAAACAGCAGACCTGTATCCTTTGGCTAAGTACTTAGTCGTGAAAGTGCTGGGTCGTAGGGTACTTCGATGTGCCATGTGTCGAGGAACCTCCTCGGGTCCCTGGTTCTGGAAAGAACTCCGATAGTGGTTCTAAATCAGGTGCGGCCATCGGTTGGGGACCCGCATCAAATGCAGAGTCAGGCAGCGGTTTTCCTGGAGGCTTTGGCTCAAGCACAGATTCTAAATCTTCCAGCTGGGGAATTTAGACAGTGGGGTAGGTATAGACTGGTAGGAATTCAAATTTTTCTAAACACATGGTAAGTGTATTTCTTTTTTTCTTCTCTTCTCTTCTCTTCTCTTCTCTTCTCTCTCTCTCTCTCTCTCTCTCTCTCTCTCTCTCTCTTTCTTTCTTTCTTTCCTTTCTTTCTTTTTTAAACATTTATTTATTTTTGAGAGACAGAGTGGGAAGGGGAAGGAGCAGAGAGAGAGAGAGGGAGACACAGAATCCGAAGCAGGCTCCAGGCTGTCCGCACAGAGCCCGGTGCAGGGCTCGAACCCACAAACCGTAAGATCATGACCTGAGCCGCAGTCACACACTTAACTGACGGAGCCAACCAAGCACCCCACACATGGTTAAGTGTATTATAAAACCCATCCGTACTGAGAGTTTTCAGAATCAGTACGTTCAGCGTGGAGTATATTCACCACTGTTTTTGACATTTGTCTTTAGAAAGAGAGGCAAAGCTAAAGGAATTTTAGAAGTTTTGTTACATCAAGGGTCGAAATATCAGGTGTTTGAAAGCGAACCAACTGCCTGATTGGTTCTCGTTCTCTCTCTCTCTCTCTCTCTCTCTCTCTCTCTCACACACACACACACACACACACACACACACACACACACACAGGCTACAATGGACATCAAAGGATTTCTCCTGTAATATTGTATCCCTGGACTCGTCAAGTGAATTCTTTGTGCGTGTTCACTATGGAACCCATTCATTATAAGTACATTCTTTTTTCCTTGTGTTAATTGGAACCCCACCACATTAATTCCCCACCCCCAGGAAAACCTCCTTTTTGGAGATCATGGTGTCACAGCGTTTGGTCTTTTTGCTTTCGTTTGTAGTTTGTGACACTTGTCTCCCTTCCTATGCAGAAGTACAGTATGAAGCCTTCATTGAATCTGTGCCGTTCATCTCCTTTCAAATGTTTACGGGAGAAGCACTTCATTGAAAGCAGTGCTGTAAATATTCTGCCATAGGAAGGAATATTTCCGTCTACGTGCTTTCTCACTCTTGAATTCGTCTTCACACCATACAGGCTGTGACTTTGACCTTGGGTGTCCCATTTATATCCACTACTCTTTATTTCACGGAGTCGTATCCATGCTATGAATGCAAGGGTGTGCTATGGAACCAGAAGGCTGTTTGAACTTCTGAAACCTTGTGTTTTCTGATCCTCGTGTTCGACCGACAGTGGTGCCAAAGTACGAAAGGCTAGTGTGAGTGAGAAAAGGAGAGAGTGCGTGCAGACACTCAGTGGCGGTGGCACACGATGGATAGATTTTTTTTTAACCTGGCGAGATGCATCTCTCAGTCCCTTGGCCTCGGTGCAAGAGCGTGCCGAGAGCAACGATAGCAAATGACGTGCGAATGTTTTCTGCATCCAAAGGACATCCACACCCGTTGGAAGACGTTGGAAGACGTAAAGAGAGTTTTGTTCTCAGAGAACCCCATTAGTTGGATGTGTGAGGTACTTGTATTTCTCCTGGCCTTCCGTCAGCTGCTGTGAACGCCGTATGGTGTGTGTTCTGTTCTGTTCCCGATCTGTTAAGTGTGGTCCCGTGAACACGGACTGAGCTTGTGGTGTGCTTCACGAGAGTACTCGGAAGCAGAGTTCATCAGTGAGCTCGGGGTGTCACCACGAAGGGTGGAAGTTCTAATGTCTGTCTGGTAGCCATAAGAATGTGGTCTAATGCAGTTCTGTGTCCCGTGCTTGGATGGTCTTTATAAGAGTTGTCAGTGTTGGGAATTCTTAAATAGAATGGATGAAGGAGGAAGAGGAAGAGGAGGAGGAGGAGGAGGAGGAGGAGGAGGAGGAGTTGTCGTTGTTGTTGTTGTTGTTGTTGTTGTTGTTGTTACGAGGTATAATGACGAAAGACACGGCAGAAAAATTTTGCAGGGTTTATTTTCTGTTTTCAGTATGTGCAAAGCTGTGTGACTTTAATCTTTGGGGATCCAGGGAGGTTTTCTTCCATTTTCTCATCTGTATGTTTGGAAGGCTCCTTTTTAATTCTCAGCTGACTGACTGACTGATCGATTGGTTTTGTTTTTATGTCCTCTTCACACCCAACATAAGGCCCGAACTCACAGCCCAGCAATGAAGAGTCACCCGCTCCCCTGACCTAGCTGAGGGAGCCAGCCAGCCAAGTCACCCCTTTGATCCATTTTTGTTGTTGTTTATTTAAATGAAGCGGACATGCAACGTGTGCTCAGGGCAGAAACAGAGCACACACTTTGGGGGTTGACAGGGTCATTTGGAGCTTGGTAAATGTTAAAGCCTAGCTTCCCTGGGTGCCCAGGAGCAGGGTCCACAGCCGTTAAAAGTTGACAATGTCCTTTATCGATAGCCATCGAACAGATGATTTATTGAAAACACTAATCTATGGCAAAGATCGTTCTTTGGTCTGTGATCGGGATATAGGAAGAACCAGATGGCTACAGCTCCCACATCACAGACTTCATGTTTTAGTTGGACATAGAGGCAGGGAGGGAGGGAGGGAGGGAGGGAGGGAGGCAGGCAGGCCGGCCGGCAGGGAGGCAGGCAGGCAGGCAGGCTGGCCGGCCGGCCGGCAGGGAGGCAGGCAGGCCGGCCGGCCGGGAGGGAGGCAGGCCGGCCGGGAGGGAGGCCGGGAGGAAGGGAGGGAGGGAGGCAGGCAGGCCGGCAGGCAGGCAGGCAGGCCGGGAAGGAGGCAGGCAGGCAGGCCGGCCGGCAGGCAGGCAGGCCGGCCGGGAGGGAGGCCGGGAGGGAGGCAGGCAGGCAGGCAGGCCGGGAGGGAGGCAGGCCGGCCGGGAGGGAGGCCGGGAGGGAGGCAGGCAGGCAGGCCGGCCGGCCGGCAGGCAGGCAGGCAGGCAGGCAGGCAGGCAGGGAGGCAGGCAGGCCGGCAGGCAGGCCGGCAGGCAGGCCGGGAGGGAGGCAGGCAGGCCGGCAGGCAGGCAGGCCGGCCGGCCGGGAGGGAGGCAGGCCGGCCGGGAGGGAGGCCGGGAGGAAGGGAGGCCGGCCGGCAGGCAGGCAGGCAGGCAGGCCGGCCGGCCGGCCGGCAGGCAGGCAGGCAGGCAGGCAGGCAGGCAGGCAGGCCGGCCGGGAGGGAGGCAGGCAGGCAGGCCGGCTGGCCGGCAGGCAGGCCGGGAGGGAGGCAGGCCGGCCGGGAGGGAGGCCGGCAGGGAGGCAGGCAGGCAGGCCGGCCGGCAGGGAGGCAGGCAGGCCGGCAGGCAGGCAGGCAGGCAGGCAGGGAGGCAGGCAGGCCGGCAGGCAGGCAGGCAGGCAGGCAGGCAGGCAAGCAGGCCGGGAGGGAAGCCGGCCGGCCGGCCGGCCGGCAGGCAGGGAGGCAGGCAGGCAGGCAGGCAGGCAGGCAGGGAGGCAGGCAGGCCGGCAGGCAGGCCGGCAGGCAGGCCGGGAGGGAGGCAGGCCGGCCGGGAGGGAGGCCGGCAGGGAGGCAGGCAGGCCGGCCGGCAGGGAGGCAGGCAGGCCGGCAGGCAGGCAGGCAGGCAGGCAGGCAGGCAGGCAGGCAGGCAGGCCGGCCGGCAGGCCGGGAAGGAGGCAGGCAGGCAGGCCGGCAGGGAGGCAGGGAGGCAGGCAGGCAGGCCGGGAGGCAGGCAGGCCGGCAGGGAGGCAGGCAGGCCGGCCGGCCGGTAGGCAGGCAGGCAGGCCGGCCGGGAGGCAGGCAGGCCGGCAGGGAGGCAGGCAGGCCGGCCGGCCGGAGGGCCGGCAGGCAGGCCGGCCGGCAGGCAGGCAGGCAGGCAGGCAGGCAGGCCGGCCGGGAGGCAGGCAGGCCGGCCGGGAGGCAGGCAGGCCGGCGGGCCGGAGGGCCGGCAGGCAGGCCGGCCGGCAGGCAGGCAGGCAGGCAGGCCGGCCGGCCGGCCGGGAGGGAGGGAGGCCGGCCGGGAGGGAGGCCGGGAGGGAGGGAGGGAGGCAGGCAGGCAGGCAGGCAGGCAGGCAGGCCGGCCGGCCGGCAGGCCGGGAAGGAGGCAGGCAGGCAGGCCGGCAGGGAGGCAGGGAGGCAGGCAGGCAGGCCGGGAGGCAGGCAGGCCGGCAGGGAGGCAGGCAGGCCGGCCGGCCGGTAGGCAGGCAGGCAGGCCGGCCGGGAGGCAGGCAGGCCGGCAGGGAGGCAGGCAGGCCGGCCGGCCGGAGGGCCGGCAGGCAGGCCGGCCGGCAGGCAGGCAGGCAGGCAGGCAGGCAGGGAGGCAGGGAGGCAGGCAGGCAGGCCGGGAGGCCGGCAGGGAGGCAGGCAGGCCGGCCGGCCGGCAGGCAGGCAGGCAGGCCGGCCGGGAGGCAGGCAGGCCGGCCGGGAGGCAGGCAGGCCGGCGGGCCGGAGGGCCGGCAGGCAGGCCGGCCGGCAGGCAGGCAGGCAGGCAGGCAGGCCGGCCGGCCGGCCGGGAGGGAGGGAGGCCGGCCGGGAGGGAGGCCGGGAGGGAGGGAGGGAGGCAGGCAGGCAGGCAGGCAGGCAGGCAGGCAGGCCGGCCGGCCGGCCGGCCGGCAGGCCGGGAAGGAGGCAGGCAGGCAGGCAGGCCGGCAGGGAGGCAGGGAGGCAGGCAGGCAGGCCGGGAGGCAGGCAGGCCGGCAGGGAGGCAGGCAGGCCGGCCGGCCGGCAGGCAGGCAGGCAGGCCGGCCGGGAGGCAGGCAGGCCGGCAGGGAGGCAGGCAGGCCGGCCGGCCGGAGGGCCGGCAGGCAGGCAGGCCGGCAGGCAGGCAGGCAGGCAGGCCGGCAGGGAGGCAGGCAGGCCGGGAGGGAGGGAGGCCGGCCGGGAGGGAGGCCGGGAGGGAGGGAGGGAGGGAGGCAGGCAGGCAGGCAGGCAGGCCGGCCGGCCGGCAGGCAGGCAGGCAGGCCGGCCGGGAGGCAGGCAGGCCGGCAGGGAGGCAGGCAGGCCGGCCGGCCGGAGGGCCGGCAGGCAGGCAGGCCGGCAGGCAGGCAGGCAGGCAGGCCGGCAGGGAGGCAGGCAGGCCGGGAGGGAGGGAGGCCGGCCGGGAGGGAGGCCGGGAGGGAGGGAGGGAGGGAGGCAGGCAGGCAGGCAGGCAGGCCGGCCGGCCGGCAGGCCGGGAAGGAGGCAGGCAGGCAGGCCGGCAGGGAGGCAGGGAGGCAGGGAGGCAGGGAGGCAGGCAGGCAGGCCGGGAGGCAGGCAGGCCGGCAGGGAGGCAGGCAGGCCGGCCGGCCGGCAGGCAGGCAGGCAGGCCGGCCGGGAGGCAGGCAGGCCGGCCGGCCGGAGGGCCGGCAGGCAGGCAGGCCGGCAGGCAGGCAGGCAGGCCGGGAGGGAGGCAGGCAGGCCGGGAGGGAGGCAGGCAGGCCGGCCGGGAGGGAGGCCGGGAGGGAGGGAGGGAGGGAGGGAGGGAGGGAGGGAGGCAGGCAGGCAGGCAGGCAGGCAGGCAGGCAGGCAGGCAGGCCGGGAAGGAGGCAGGCAGGCCGGCAGGGAGGCAGGGAGGCAGGGAGGCAGGCAGGCAGGCCGGGAGGCAGGCAGGGAGGCAGGCAGGCCGGCAGGGAGGCAGGCAGGCCGGCCGGCCGGCAGGCAGGCAGGCAGGCAGGCCGGCCGGGAGGCAGGCAGGCCGGCAGGGAGGCAGGCAGGCCGGCCGGCCGGAGGGCCGGCAGGCAGGCAGGCCGGCAGGCAGGCAGGCAGGCAGGCAGGCCGGGAGGGAGGCAGGCAGGCCGGCAGGCAGGCCGGCAGGCAGGCAGGCAGGCCGGGAAGGAGGCAGGCAGGCAGGCAGGCCGGCAGGGAGGGAGGCAGGGAGGCAGGCCAGCCGGCAGGCAGGGAGGCAGGCCGGCAGGCCGGCAGGCCGGCAGGCAGGGAGGCCGGCCGGGAGGGAGGCAGGCAGGCAGGCAGGCCGGGAAGGAGGCCGGCAGGCAGGCCGGCAGGGAGGCAGGCAGGCTGGCAGGCAGGCCGGCAGGGAGGCAGGCAGGCTGGCCGGCCGGCAGGGAGGCAGGCAGGCAGGCCGGCCGGCAGGCAGGCAGGCCGGGAGGGAGGCAGGCAGGCCGGCTGGCCGGGAGGGAGGCAGGCCGGCCGGGAGGGAGGCCGGGAGGAAGGGAGGGAGGGAGGCAGGCAGGCCGGCCGGCCGGCAGGCAGGCAGGCCGGGAAGGAGGCAGGCAGGCAGGCCGGCAGGCAGGCAGGCCGGCCGGCCGGGAGGGAGGCAGGCCAGCCGGCAGGGAGGCAAAGAAAGAAAACGTGGCATCAGCGTACCTGGTGGGCACAGGTGGTGGATCGTGCAACTGTATCTCGTGGGTTGCGAGTTCGAGTCCCACGCTGGATGTAGCGCTTACTTACAATAAAATCTTTGAAAACCCATCCATAAATACAGGAATAAACAAAACATGGCATCAAAGGGGAGTAAGTGATTGATCGATAGGGGGTGGGGATGAAACGGGAATATGTGTGTAACCCGCAACATATTCTTGATCGACGCTGCTTTCACTATTTTGCCCCGATGACTTTTTCCACAAGCGGCGGTCCCACCTGAGCGGGCTCCCTTCATCTTAAGATGTTATGCAGCGAGAGGAAAGGCGTGAGAGGCAAAAGTTAGGCAGATCCATACAAATATAGAGACAATCATCGTTTCGGAGACCAGTAGCCAAAGCTCTGCCTCCGTTTAGGACCCAATGTCGTACTTAACCTCTTTAAAAACAAATAAATACCTAAAAACCAGGTAGGGTCGTTGGCTCGGATAAGGGAGGAAGCTGAAATGCAATCATGGAGAACCACATAGGGGGTTAAGAAGTTGCAAGCCAGAGCGATTTCACCACCCGTAGCCTTTGAAATGATGATTTGGTGTCTTCGGCTCTAAGAAGGTTTCCCACCGCTCGTCATGAAGTATCGGAACACCACAAGCGGATTCCCGTGCTACGAAAACCTCTCTGCCCACATAATCTGTAACAGCCGCATTCTCTCGTATCGTGTGAGTGTAGCGTCATTAGTTGCACCACTCTGCCGTCGTTTGACCTTCCAGCGGATCGCAATTTTCGTTTCTTTTGGTGTGCGTGTGGGTATGCGTATCAGGCTATCGAAAACGATCTAGCCACGTTCGGTCCTCTTTTTCTCATTTCTCATAGATGAGTGATGGCGTCAAAGGATACACCTCAGGAAACCCCAGATGGAAGAGAGGCAAAGGGAAGGGGATTCAGAGTGCTTCTGTGTCCCGTGCCGCCCCCCCCCAACACAGCAGTCTCCCCTCCCCCCCCCCCCCCGCCGTTCCAGGTGTTGGAACAACCCGGAAGTGCCTGAATTAGGGGAGTTCTTTGACGGGGGGGGGGGGGGGGGGTTGGGGAGCACCAGTGTTTGGAAACATTGCAGGGCTTGCAAGGCTGTTGAGAAACCTCGAGTCAGTGTCGAAGGTACTTGGGGGGGGGGGGGAGGAAGAGGGGGGCGTGGGGTTTCTTTCTCTTTGAGGTGATGGAAATAGTTTGGAATGAACAGTGATGGTCCCATAGCTTTGTGAGTAGTAGACTAAGAGCCCGCTGAAGTGTACACACACATATACATTTATTTACTTATTACGTATGCATTCGTTCCAGTTGAGTGAGTGAGTGGGAGAGAGGGGGGTAGGGAGGGAGAGAATGGATCACCAAGCAGGCTCCAAGGTGTCACCACAGAGCCAGATGTGGGGGCTGAAATTCAAGAACCCCGAGATCATGACCTGAGGCAAGACTCGGGCACCTTACCGAGTGAGGCACCCAGGTGCCCTGAACTGTTCGCTTTTACAAGGATGGGAATATTTGGCATGCGAGTTGTGTTTCCAGTGTTAATAGGTGAGGCAACACATAGAATAGTAAATGCAGGCAGGCAGGCAGGCAGGCAGGCAGGCAGGCAGGCAGGCAGGCAGTCGATGTTTTCTTTTTCTTTCCCTTCTGGGCTTCAGAGGGGGATGGCGAGTGTGAGGGAGGGAGTTCATGACACTGGGCGTAGGTGTTCTTGTGAGCTGAGCGGCTTGGGAAGTTCCCCCGAACTACATGACCCCACAGGAGAACAGGAATTCCTTCTGGACAGCAAGAGAGTGGGCGACTAGCACCGCCTGAGTGTGGCAGAGCCTCAACTCTAAGTCGGGGTGGGGGAGCACTTCTGCCTTCCCATCTGGGTTCCAGGAAGGAGGGAAGCTGTCCTTCCGGTCCTGACCCTCCCTGTCTGTCCGGGGGCCCCTCAGCCGCAGAGGTGGTGTTTTGAGTTGTCCCTCTGTGGTCATCTTTTACACCAAATACTTCTGTTGAAGGTGCTTGGAGAATAACACAGGTTGAGATTTCCAAAATGATCTTGAGATCCTATTCTCTGCCCCTCCGCCCCTCCGCCCCTCCGCCCCTCCGCCCCTCCCGTGCGTGCGTGAAAACACCCCCCTCCCGCCCGCCCCCGCACACCCCCCCCTTCCCATTCCTTCTAACTACAACTGTTCCTATTTCCATCCATGTACTCCCAGACAGCTTCCTCAAGCCCCACCGCCCACCCCGTCGAC
>NW_025927513.1:65000-66229 GCF_022837055.1 Prionailurus viverrinus
CAGGCGGCCCCGACCCGCGCCCGCGCGCCACCCGCCAGCGGCGAGCCCGGAACGGGGGCGGGCGGGAGACAGCCGCCGCCCGCGCGGCGCAGGGGGGGCGGGGCGCGCAGGGACGCCCCAAGCCCCTCGGGACACACACCGCCACGGGAGAAGCGGGGGGACACCGCGCGCGTGCGCGCGCGCTCGCACACCACACGCCCGAGGCGCACGGGCCCCGGCGCCGGACACCGGCCAGGCCTGGCGTGACCCTCCCCCGACTCAGAGGGGGGAGGCGCAGGCCGCGGTAGGCGAAGAGCGGCGCTCGGCCCCACCGCGGGGCCGACAGACCTCCTCTCGCGCGGGAGAGAAGGCTCCGCCTAACACGCACAAGGGCATGCAGTCACCCCCAACACGGGTGGCCACTACGCGCACAGGAGGGGCAGCGACTGGGGGGTTTCGGTACCCCAAGGCACCCTCTCGGATCGCTAGAGAAGGCTTTCTCACCAAGGGCGCGTCGCCCCCCCACCCAAATTCGTCCCCCCATCGGGACCCGCCAAACAAAAGGCGTTTCTTCCCGGGGCCGCCAGGACCCGGGGCGGGGGAGAAAGGTCCACGGCAACGGATTGACACAGGGCATTCCAGAGCATTCGCGGTCAGGGCCCACAACGAGGGCCGCCTGCCTTCCCCACGCGCGCGGTTGCTCGTGTCACCGCCCGGAAGGAGCGCCGCGCCTCCAGGTGAGGCCCGAGAAAAACCGAGGCGAAACACCAGCAGCAACGCGCTGGGCAAGAAACCGACAAGTCCTCGCTCAGAGGGGGTTTTGGCCAAGCGCCACGGCGCCGGCTCGGCCCGCCACGATCACTCAAACTCGCCCCACCAAGTCAGTCCCCCACACCCTCCGGGCAACAGCGGCCGTTGCAGGGCGGGGACGACAAGGCGCCCGCTCCCCACAGCAGGGGGAACGGGTGTGCCTCCCTTCACCGATTCTGCCACCCGCCCACCTCGGGCATCTCCGCCAACGGCGGCGACCCAAAGGGGGTCCGCTGGGAACAGGGAACGGCGCCACCACTCGGCTTCAGGCACCTGAGACGACCTGGAGCGCTCCAGGGGCACCACGGAGGGCCAGGCGCCACGCGCTCAGCACGCCCAGGCGGTGAGCAGCGTGGCATCGGGTGCGGCCCCCCCCACCACGGGGAGGAGGCCACCCACCACACACAGCCAGGAGAGGCCAGCGAGAGTGTCCGCTGCGT